>NC_037679.1:94459259-94573616 GCF_003255815.1 Theropithecus gelada | reverse complement strand
CAAAAAAAAAAAAAAAAAAAAAAGAAATGTGAAGTTGAAAGTCAGAGAAGAAAAAGGTAAACAGAGTTCAGAGGATAGCACAAGAGAACAGTAGGCTGCATCAAGAAAGAACCTCAGAGATCTACAGAGGATCTTGCTTGAGGACTCAGCAGAGTCCAGATCAAAGCACAAGTATGAGGAGCTACCAGAGGGTCCAAGAAAAGAAACATCCAAAGTGATTAGAGGAAGCACTTCCCAGTGGTGCTTCCCACACACACAGCAAGGAACAGTGCCCTTTCCCAACATTAAGGCTGGAAAAAGTTCAGTGAGGCTTTGAGTAGGATACTCAGAAAATCTTGCCTTCATAGTGGGAAATAATTAAGCCCCAGAATGAGAAATTCTTTAATATTGCCCATCATAAAAGCAATAACAGAAACATCACACTGTTTCTGTGAAACTTAAACATATCTCACAATAAAACTCAAAGGAGCACAAACCTATCTAGTATTGACCAAGGTAAAATGAACAATGTCTGGCTTTCAATCAAAGATCAGCAGGCATGCAAAGAGTTAGAAAAATATGACCCACAATGGGGAGAAGAATAATCAAAACCAGCTCAGAGGTTAGAATTAGAAGATGCAGACATTAAGATAATTAATGTGTTCAGAACACATTTATGTATTTTGAAAGTTACATACAGATGTAGAAGACTAAAAAAAAAAACAAAGTGCACTTTTAGAAATGTAAATTACAAAAGATAAAATTAAAAATACACTGTAAAGTATGGATGGCAGATTGGACACCCAGAAGGAAAGATTAGTGAACCTGGAGATATAACAAGAGACACTATTAAAAATGAAGCCCTGAGAGAATATAATTTTAAAAGGAAAGGAAAGAAAGGGAAGAAGAAAGAAAAGTAAAATAAAAGAAGAAGGCAAGCAAGAAAGAAGGAAAAGAGGCCGGGCGCGGTGGCTCACGCCTGTAATCCCAGCACTTTGGGAGGCCAAGGCGGGCAGATCATAAGGTCAGGAGATCGAGACCATCCTGGCTATCAAGGTGAAACCCATCTCTACTAAAAAATACAAAAATTTAGCCGGGCATGGTGGCGGGTACCTGTAGTCCCAGGAGGTGGAGCTTGCAGTGAGCCGAGATCGCAGCACTGTACTCCAGCCTGGGTGACAGAGTGAGACTCCATCTCAAAAAAAAAAAAAAAAAAAAAAGAAAGAGAAGTGGGAGAAAGAACAGAAAGGAATAGAAAGGAAAGAAGGCGGCTCGGGGAAGGGAAGGGGAAAGCAAGAGAGGGGAGGGTAGGGGAGGGAAAGGGCAGAGCAGAGAATTAGGTTACTGGGAGATAATTTCTAGCACCTAATACATGTGTATTAAATCCCTTAATAGCGTGTGGGAGTCGGGTAGAGGTTGGAGCAGAAAAAATATTTGAAAAAGTAATGCTTAAAATTTTCAAAGCTAATGAAAAATATTAAACAATAGATCCAAAAGCTAAAGAACTCTGAATACAAGAAACAAACAAAAAAAACTTCACCAAGGCACTTCATAATAAAAAATGCATAAACTCTGTGACAAAACGAAAATAAAACATCTAACTAAAGCAGAGATAATTATGTATAGAGAAAGAAAGAATGATAGAATATTTGTCATAAAAAATAATGTAAGTAAGAAGACTGTGGAGCAACATTTTTGACGTATACAAAAAAATCTGTCAGCCTAACATTCTATACCCAGTGAAAACAGTATTTGAAAGTACAGATGAAATAATAATGTTTTCAGACATCTTAAATCAGAACTAATCACAAACAGACTTTCAGCACAGAAAACATTTTAAAAATTCTTCAGGAGGCCGGGTGCAGTGGCTCACGCCTGTAATCCCAGCACTTTGGGAGGCCAAGGCAGGCAGATCACAAGGTCAGGAGATCGAGACCATCCTGGCTAAAACGGTGAAACCCCAACTCTACTAAAAACACAAAAAATTAGCCAGGCGTGGTGGCAGGCACCTGTAGTCCCAGCTACTCGGGAGGCTGAAGCAGAAGAATGGCGTGAACCCGGGAGGCGGAGCTTGCAGTGAGCGGAGATGGCACCACTGCACTCCAGCTTGGGCGACAGAGACTCAGTCTCAAAAAAAAAAAAAATTCTTCAGGAAAAATGACAATGTCAAATGATGATAAAGCAGGACTAGAAAAAGAAATGATTATCTTTGGAAATAGTAACAACATAGGTAAATACATATGATTTTGTTCTTATTATTTAAATGCCTTTAAACAATTTACTACTTAAAAATAATAAAAAGAGTTTTGGTGTTTATAACACATATAAAAATAAATTATATAACAACATTAGCATGAAGACTGGAAGAAGAGAAATAGAAGTCTACCAATGTGAGATTCTTATCCTAAACATAAAGTTGTATGATACCACTTTAATTTAGAGTGCAGTAAGTTTGATATTTTATAAATCATGATGCAACGAAAAATAAAACAGAGTAATAGCTAGTAAGCCAACAGGGGATAAATAGGATAGTAAACAAAATTCAATTAATCTAAAAGAATGCAGGGAAAAAAAAAAACAGGAAAAAGATCAAAGGAGAGTTGAGACAAATTGAAAACAAATATCAAGATGACAGACTTAAGTATAATTATATCAAAATTGCATTAAATGTAAATGTTTTACACACCCAAAAGAAATTGTTAAATGATGAAAATAACAAGCCCAAATGTATGTCAGCTAAAAGAAATATACTCTGTTTAAAGACAAAAAAATAGGTTAAAAGTAAAAGGATAAAAAAAAACCTTGCCAATATTAATCAAAGAAAAGCAGGAGTTACTGTACTAATTTCAGACTAATAAATTTCAGAACAAACATTAGTAACAGGAATAAAAAAGATTACTTGATTAGAGGTCAATTCATCAGAGAGAATGAAAATCCATAGTATGTATGCCTTGATTATCAGAGCTTTAAAATATACAAAGCAAAAACTGATAGAACTACAGGAGAAGCAGACAAAATCATAATTATTATCAAAGGTTAGATACTCCTTTTTCAATCATTGATATGATAATAGACAAAAAATATCAGGAAGGATATAACAGACTTGAACCAGACCGGGGATGGTGACTCACGTCTGTCATCTGAGCACTTGGGGAGGCGAGTCGGGTGGATCACCAGAGGTCTGGAGCTCACGACCAGCCTGGCCAACTTGACGAAACCAGGAATACAAAAATTAGAGGGGTGTGGTGTTGCATGCCTGTACTGTAATCCCAGCTACTGGGGAGGCTGAGGCAGGAGAATCACTTGAACCTGGGAGGCGGAGGTTGCAGTGAACCAAGTTCGTGCCATTGCACTCCAGCCTAGGGGACAAAAGCAAAACTCTGTCTCAAAAAACTATACACACACACATATACACACACACACACACACATATATATACACACACATACATATATGTAGCCAGGCATGGTGGCACATGCCTGTAATCCCAGCTTCGCAGGAGGCTGAGACAGGAGAATCGCTTGAACCCGGGAGGCGGAGGTTGCACCCCGGGCACTGTACTCCAGCCTGGCCGACAGACACCAAGACTCCTTCTCAAAAAAAAAAAAAAAAAAAAAAGTAAAGAAAAGAAAAAAGACTTGGATCAAATTATTGTCTGCATTTATTTGATGTACATTTTAACAACATTTCATCCAACAACAACAGATTACATATTCTTCGTCAATGTACATGGAAAATTTGCCAAGATAGATCATATTTTTGGCCATAAAATGTCTCAATAAATTTAAGGATTTAAGTCATAAAAATATGTTTCTTCTCACATGGAAACTAATAGTATAATGATTTCTGGAAAATTGCCAAGTATTTGGAAATTAACACATTCTAAATAATCAATGAATCAAAGAGGAAATTTGAAGGGAAATTATAAAGTGTTTTGAAATGGATAAATATGAAAAATCACCATATCAGAATTTGTTGTATACCAACAAAGCAATATTTAAAGGAAAGTTTAAAGCACTGCATGACTATATGAAAAAGAAGAAATGCCTCAAATCAATGAACTCAGCTTCCATATTAAGAAACAAGAAAAAGAAGAGGAAATTAAAACCCAACTAAGTAGAAGAAAGAAACAATAGCAATCAAAGTAGAAATTAATGAAATAGGAAACAAAAATGTATAGATAAAGTCAATGAAACAAAGAGCTTTTTTAAAAGCAATTTCAACTTTTAAACTCCTGACCTCAGGTGATCCAGCCACCTTGGCCTCCCAAAGTGATGGGATTACAGGTGTGAGCTACCACGCCCAGACTAAATTTCTTATAGATTCTGGATTATTACACCTTTGTCAGATACATACTTTACTAACATTTTCTCCTATTCTGTAGACTGTCTAATTTCTCTGTCGATAGTTTCTTTTGCTATGCAAACCTTTTTAGTTTAATTAGGTCCTATTGCTGATTTTTGCTTTTGTTGCAATTGGTTTTAAGGATTTAGCCATAAATTATCTGCCATAGCTGATGTTGAGTAGGGTATTTCCTCGATTTATTTCTAGAATTTTATAGTTTGAGATCTTAAATCTTTAATCCATCTTGAATCAATTTTTATGTATGATGAAAGGTAGGGTTTCACCAGTTTCAATCTTCTGCATATGGCTAGCCAGTATATTCCAGCAGCTTTTATTGAACAGAGAGTTCTTTCCTATTGGTCGTTTTTGTCAACTTTGTCCAAGATCGGATAACTGTAGGTGTGCAACATTATTTCTGGGTTCTCTATTCTGCTCCCTCGGTCTGTGTGTCAGTTTTTGTACTACTATCATGCTCTTTGGGTTCTTGTAGCCTTATAATATAGTTTGAAGTTGGGTGACAGGATGCCTCCTGTCTTGTTCTTTTTGCTTTGGATTGTTTTGACTATTCAGGCTCTTTCTTGGTTCTACATGAATCTTAGGATTTTTTTTTCTAATTCTGTGAAAAATGATGGTTGTAATTTGATGGTAATAGCATTGAATCTGTACATTGCTTTGGGCAGTGTGCCATTTTAACAATGTTGATTCTTCCAATCCATGGGCATGGCATGTTTTCCCATTTATTTGTGTCGGCTCTGATTTCTTCCAGCAGTGTTTTATTTTATTTTTTTATTTTTTTATTTTTATTTTTTTTTTGAGACGGAGTCTTGCTGTGTCGCCCAGGCTGGAGTGCAGTGGCGCGATCTTGGCTCACTGCAAGCTCCGCCTCCCGGGTTCACGCCATTCTCCCGCCTCAGCCTCCGAGTAGCTGGGACTACAGGCGCCCGCCACCACGCCCGGCTAGTTTTTTGTATTTTTAGTAGAGACGGGGTTTCACCATGTTAGCCAGGATGGTCTCGATCTCCTGACCTCGTGATCCACCCGCCTCGGCCTCCCAAAGTGCTGGGATTACAGGCTTGAGCCACCGCGCCCGGCCACCAGCAGTGTTTTATAGTTCTCCTTGCAGAGATCTTTCACCTCCTTGTTTAGTTGTACTCCCAAGTTGTACTCCCAATAATCATTTTATTTGTGGTTATTGTAAGTGCGATTATGTTCTTAATTTGGCCATCAGCTAGAATGTTACTGGTGTTTAGAAATGCTACTAATTTGTGTACACTGATTTTGTATCCTGAAACTTTGCTAACATCATTTATCAGTTTTAGGAGCATGTTGGCGAAGTCTTTAGAGTTTTCTAGGTATAGAATCATGTTGTCAGTGGGTATAGAATCATGTTGTCAGTGAAGGGAGATAGTCTGACTTCTTTTCCTATTTGGATACCTTTTATGTCTTTCTCTTGCCTGATTGCTCTGGCTAGGATTTTTGGTACTACGTTGAATAGGAGTGGTGAAAGTGGACGTCCTTATCTTGTTCCAGTTTTCAAGGGAAATTTTTCCAGCTTTCGCCCATTCAATATAATGTTGTCTGTGGGTTTGTCATAGACGACGCTTATTATTTTGAGGTTATCTTTCTTTAATGCCTAGTTTTTTGAGGTTTTTCTTTTTTAACCATAAGAAGAGGTTGGATTTTATTGAAAGGTTTTTCCATGTCTATTGAGATGATCATATGATTTTTATTTTAAATTCTGTTTATGTGGTGAGTCACATATATTGATTTGCATATGTCAAACCAACCTTGAATCCTAGATATAGCCTACTTAATTGTGGTTAATTAACTTTTTTTTTGTATTATTAATTTTTATTCTTTTTAGAGACCTGTCTCGCTATGTTGCCCAGGCTGGTCTCAAGCTCCTGAGCTCAAGCAACACCCCTGCTTCAGACTCCCAGAGTGCTGGAATTACAGGCATGAGCCACTGCACCCAACTGATTGTGGTGAATTAACTTTTTGATGTGCTACTGGATTTGGTTTGCTGGTGTTTTGCTGAGGATTTTTGCATCTACATTTATTGAGGATGTTGGCCTCAAGTTTTCTTTTTTTGTTGTGTCCGAATCTTCATAGAATGAGTTAGGGAGGAGCCCCTTCCTCAATTTTTTTGTAATAATTTCAGTAGAATTGGTACTACTTCTTCTTTGTCCATCTGCTATAATTCAGCTGTGAAGCCATCTGGTTCAGGAGTGTTATTGGTTGGTGGATTTTTTATTATTGTTTCAATTTTGGAATTTGTTATTGGTCTGTTCAGGTTTTTGCTTTCTTCCTGGTTCAATCTTGGGAAGGTACATGTTTCCAGGAATTTATCCATTTCCTCTAGATTTTTAATTTGCATAGAGGTTTTCATAATGGTCTCTTAGGATCCTTTGTATTTCTGAGGAATTGGTTTTAATGTCATCTTTGTAATTTCTGATTGTGCTTATTCAGATCTTCTCTTTTCTTTTTTTTATCAACCTACCTTATGGCTTATCAATCATGATTATTCGTTCAAAGACCAGCTCTTGGTTTCATTGATCTTTCATATGGTGCTTTGCAACTCAATTTCATTCAGTTCCTCTTTGATTGTATTTTTATTTTTTATTTTATTTCATTTTTTGAGACAGAGTCCCACTGTGTCAACCAGGCTAGAGTGCAGTGGCACGATCTCAGCTCACTGTGAACTCCACCTCCTGGGTTCAAGAGATTCTAATGCCTCAGCCTCCCAAGTAGCTGGGATTACAGGCACGCATCACCAAACCAGATTTTTTTTTTTTTTTTTTTTTTTTTTGAGACAGAATCTCGTTCTGTTGCCCAGGCTGGAGTGCAGTGGCACAATCTCGGCTCACTGCAATCTCTACCTCCTGGGTTCAAGTGATTCTCCTGCCTCAGCCTCCTGTGTAGCTGGGACCACAGGCACACGCCACCACACTCAGCTAATTTTTGTATTTTTTAGTAGAGACAGGATTTTACCATATTGGCTAGGCTGGTTGTAAACTCCTGACCTGAAGTGATCTGCCCACCTCGACCTCCCAAAGTGCTGTGATTGCAGGCATAAGCCAGTGCGCCTGGCCTAGAGTTAGTATTGATATGTGACATTGAGCCTGTCATCATGTTCTTAGCTGATGACTTTGTAGTTTCTATTGCATAGTTGCTTTATATTGTTGGTGGGCTATGTGGTTAAATGTATTTTTGTGATAGCAGGTATCATTCTTTCATTTCCATCTTTAGCACTCCTATAAAGACGTCTTGTAAGGCTAGTCTAGTGGTAACAAATTCCCTTAATATTTGCTTGTCTGAGAATTTTATTTCCCCTTCACCTGTCAAGCTTAGTTTATCAGGACATAAATTTTTTGGTTGGAATTCCTTTTCTTTAAGAGCACTGAAAATAGGCCCCAATCTCTCCTGGCTTGTAAGGTTTTTGCTTAGAGGTCTGCTACTAGCCTGATGGTTCTCCTTTCGTAAGTGACCTGACCCTTCTCTCTAGATGCCTTTACATTTTTTTCTTTTGCATTGACCTTGATGAATCTGATAACTATGTGCCTTGGGAATGCCTGCTGCATCTAGTATCTCATGGGGGTTATCTGCACTTCTTTTTTTTTTTGAGATGGAGTTTTGCTCTTGTTGCCTGGGCTGGAGTGCAATGGCGAGATCTTGGCTCACTGCAACCTCTGCTTCCCAGGTTCAAGCGATTCTCCTGCCTCAGCCTCCCAAGTAGCTGGGATTACAGGCATGCACCACCACGCCCAGCTAATTTTTGTATTTTTAGTAGAGACGGGGTTTGCCATGTTGGCCAGGCTGGTCTTGAGCTCCTAACCTCAAGTGATCCTCCCGCCTTGGCCTCCAAGGTGCTGGGATTCAGGCATGAGCCACCATGCCAGGCCTTGTGTTTCTTAAATGTTTGTGTTAACATCTCTAGTGAGAGTGGAGAGATAGTCATGGATCATATCCTCAAATACATTTTCCAAATAGCTTACTCTCTCTCCTTTCTTAAGAATACCAATGAGTTATAGGTTTGGTCTCTTTATATAATTCCATATTTCTATTGTCCATTTTAAAAAAGTTATTCTTTATTTTTGTCTGACTGAGTTAATTCAAAGAACCAGTCTTCAAATTTCTTCACGGCTTGGTCTATGCTGCTATTAATGCTTCCAAATGTATTATGAAATTCTTGTAGTAAATTTGTTAATTCCAGAAGTTCAGTATGGTTCTTTCTTAAAACTTTTTTTTTTTTTTTTTTCAGGCTGGGTGTAGTGGTTCACGCCTGTAATCCCAGCACTTTGGAAGGCCAAAGCAGGTGGATCACTTGGGGTCAGGAGTTCAAGACCAGCCTGGCCAACATGGCGAAACCCTGTCTCTGCCAAAAAATACAAACAATTAACCAGGCATGGTGGCGTTCGCCTGTAATCCTAGCTACTTGGGAGGCTGAGGCAGGAGAATCTCTTTAACCTGGAAGGTGTAGGTCGCAGTGAGCTGAGATCGTGCCACTGTACTCTAGCCTGAGTGACAGAGCGAGATTCTAGCTCCAAAAAAAAAAAAAGTTTTTTTTTATCTTTCAGCTCTTGGATCGTTTTGCTGGATTCCTTGGATTGGGTTTCAACAGCCTCCTGAGTCTCAGTGAGCTTCCTTACCATCCAGATTCTAATTTCTGTGTCTGTGTCATTTCACTCTGGTTAAGAGCCATTGCTGGGGAGCTAATGTGCTCATTTGGAGGTAAGGGGACACTCTTACTTTTTAATTGGTAAAATTCTTTCTCATCTGAGAGGGCTGGTATTCCTTTAACTGTGGTGTAAGTTGAATCTAGTCATTTACTTCATTTATGAGTGCTGTCAGAGGGCCAAGGCTCTGTACAAAATCTTTGTGGCTGGATTCTTGCCCTGGGTTTCCCAGGCCAATATTTAATATATTGCCAGAATATTTTTGGTGTAATTTGGGATATCATCCAGCAGATGGCGCATAAAGTAACGGCCAGCGTTGCGGGTCGTCTTTACGTTTCAGCGAGTTCGCAGCAATGTCCGGTGGTGTGGCCCAGCAAGGGGAGCTGACCCCACCAGGTCAGCTCTCAAGCCTTGGGAGAGTCCCCTCCAGTCACTATCGTCATGCCTGCATTTCCTTTGTTAGGTTGTCCGGGCTGGGCAGCTCCCTCAGGCAGAGACCCATGGCTGGCAGACCTTTCTCCCGCGCCTGTCCCTAACCTGGGCATGTCACTCCCTCGGTTTTCTGAGACTCGGGACTCCTCGCCCGCTGAAGTGCAGGCCATGAATCTGGGTTCTGCACTGCGGAGCTGCAGGCCGCAGCCCAGGGCTTTGGCCGCTGCCAGCACATCCGCCATCCTGCACCCCAGGTCCGAGCACGGGCTGCGACGGGGGATTAGAAGTGCTCCCAAGCGGCTGGGAAAGAACTCCGTCAGGCAGTCGGCCTGCAAAGCACCCAGGATGGGCAGTGGAGGCTGCGCTGTTCACACGCTCCTAGAGCGGCCAGGCAGAGGACTTGAGAGGGGCTGGAGGGCAGGAGGTCCTGGGGAACAGAAGTGCCCCAGTCCCAAGGGAAAGTTGACCCTGCTTTTCTCTTTGGACAGCAGTCAGTGGGGTTAGAGTTATTCGGAAGAAGACCGGTAGCCTTGGGGGATGGGTGCGTATGGCCATGTTCCACTGGAACTGCCCCCAACGCAAAACAAACAACAAAAAACCGGGCTCTATGCAGGCTGGAGTTCTGCCTCTGCCTGCTTGTGGGGCATATCTCCACGCCAGTTCAAATGTTTACGGGGAGTTGTAGGATCTCCTGTGACTGGGATCCTAGAGGTCCACAGCGAGAGTGGGCTGCCTTGCCAAGGGTTGTTCAGGGCCAGGAACTGGTCCTGGTGTTCCAGAACCTGAACAGGGTTCCCAGTCTCCCTTTCTGTCAGCGGGAGTGGTGCTTCCTGGCTGCGTCTATTTGGCCATCTTGTCTCTGTTGACCAAATAGCTTTTTTCAGAAGAAAAATGAAATTGATAAATCTCTAGCTAAGCCCATTAGTTGAAAACAAAAAACATACAATTAACACTGTCAGGAAGGAAGTGGCAATACTAAAGATTCTACAGCTATTAAAATAATTTTTTTAAAATGGTAACCCGATAAATTAAACAACTTAGATGAAGCTCATAAATTCCTTGAAAGTAATCACCAAAGCTCATCGAAGAAGGAATCCTTCGAACAGCTCAACATCTAAAGAAACTGAATCTGGCCAGGCGCAGTGGCTCACGCCTGTAATCCCGGCACTTCGGGAGGCTGAGGCGGGCGGATCACAAGGTCAGGAGTTCGAGACCAGCCTGGCCAGCATGGTGAAACCCCGTCTTTACTAAAATACAAAAATTAGATGGCCATGGTGGCTCGCGCCTGTAATCCCAGCTAGTCCGGGGGCTGAGGCAGGAAAATCGCTTGAACTCAGGAGGCGGAGGTTGCAGTGAACTGAGATGGTGCCACTGCACTGCAGCCTGGGCGACAAAGCAAATCTTGGTCTCGAAAAAAAAAAGAAAAAAAGAAACTGAATCTGTAGTTAAAAACCTTACAACACAGAAAACCGTATGCCCAGATGACTTCAGGGGTAAATTGTATCAAACATTTAATGAAGAAATAGTACTAACTGTAAACCAAATCTTCCAGAAAAATTGACATTGAGAAATATCTGATATTCAAACAAGGCAAAGCCATAAAAAGAAAAGAAAACTACGTTTAAAAATACTAGCCACAGCTGGGCACGGTGGCTCACACCTGTAATCCCAGCACTTTGGGGGCCTCAGCGGGCAGATCACCTGAGGTCAGGAGTTCGAGACCAGCCTGGCCAACATGGTGAAACCCCATCTCTACTAAAAATGCAAAAATGTGCTGGGTATAGTGGCAGGCACCTGTAATCCCAGCTACCCGGGAGGCGGAGGTAGGAGAATCGTCTGAACCTGGGAGGCAGAAGTTGCAATGAGCCAAGATTGTGCCATTGCACTCCAGCCTGGGCGACAGAGCAAGACTCCACCTCAAAAAAAAAAAAAAAAAAATTACTGGCCAGGCAAAGTGGGTCACACTTGTAATCCCAGCACTTTGAGAGGCTGAGGCAGGAGGATCACTTGAACCCAGGATTTCAAGGCCAGCCAGGGCAACATAGGAAGAGCCTGTCTCTCTCTCTGTGATTCAAATAATTAACTGGGGATGATGGTGCATGCCTGTGGTCACTGTTGTCCCAGCTACTTTGGAGGCTGAGGCAGGAGGATCACTTCAGCCTGGGAGGTCAAAGCTTCAGTGACCTGTGGTCATGCCACTGCAGTCCAGCCTGGGCAACAGAGTAAGACTCTACCTCTAAAAGACCAAAACAAAACGAACCAAACCAAAAAACCCATAAATATAGTTGCAAACATTCTAAGCCAAATTTTAAAAGAAATAACCGATAATATAATGCACATAACAGATATAATCCATTAATATAATGCAATCCTAAATTGTTTTAACCTTATATAATGAATGAGTGTAATTCACGTTAAAAGACTAGAAATTTTTAACAAAAAAAAACAAAAAACTAGAAATGTTTTTAATAAAAATGTATATATAATCCTCTCAATAGATGTAGAAAAATATTAGATAAAATTAACACCTATTCCTGATCAATCCTCTAAGAATGCGAGGAATAAAAGGGAACTTCCTAAAACTGATTAAGGACGTCTATGAAACATACAGTTTACACCATACTTAGTGGTGTAATACTGAATGATCTCTTCTCAGGATCAAGTTCAAAATAAGGATATGGTTCTCACTACTTTTATTTCGCATTGAACGGGAGGTTCAAGCAAGGAAAAGAAATAAAAGCATTGGAAGGGAAAAATAAAAGTGCTTCGGCTGGCACACAGCATGACTATTTACGTAGAAAATCTGATGAAGTCTACAAAAAAAGTTACCAGAAGAAAGAAATAAATTTATCAAGGTTTCGGAATATAAGGTTAATATATAAAAGTCTATTATATTTCTCCATACTAGCAATAAACATTTGGAAATTAAAATTACCAATGATAATTTCCATGTACAGTAGCATTGAAACTATGAAATATATATGGTAAACTAATAAAATATGTAAAAATATCTGTATGAGAAAACTGCAAAACATTGCTCAGAGAAATTTTAAAATACCTAAATAAATGGAGGGACATACTTTATTCAAGAGTCAGAAAAATCAGTATTTTTAAGGTTTCAATTCAGCCCAAATTGACTTGTAGATTCAATGTAATCACAATCAGAATTCCAAAAGAGTTTTTATAGAAATTAATGAGCCAATTCAAAAATCAATACGGAAAAGATAGTGACATAGCTCAGCCAAAGTAACTTTGAAAAAGAAAATTAAATTTGAAGGACTGTCACTGCATGATTTTAAGATTTATTATAGGCCGGGCGCGGTGGCTCAAGCCTGTAATCCCAGCACTTTGGGAGGCCAAGACAGGCGGAACACGAGATCAGGAGATCGACACCATCCTGGCTAACACGGTGAAACTCTGTCTCTATTAAAAAACACGAAAAATTAGCCGGGCACAGTGGTGGGCGCCTGTAGTCCCAGCTACTCTTGAGGCTGAGGCAGGAGAATGGCGTGAACCCGGGAGGCGGAGCTTGCAGTGAGCTGAGATCGCACCACTGCACTCCAGCCTGGGTGACAGAGCGAGACTCAGTCTCAAAAAAAAAAAAAAAAAAAGATTTATTATAAAACTACAGTGTTCAAAATAATGTGGTGGTGGTGTAAAAATACACAAATATAAAAATACAACAATCAATGGACTAAAATAGAGAGTTTAGAAATAATCCCACGCATATACAGACAACTGATTGGTGAGAAAGTGCAAAAGCAATTCAGTAAAGAAAAATAGTCTTTTCAACAAACGTAACTCACAGTTAACCCCAAAGAAATCATAGACCTCAGTGTAAAACCTGAAACTATAAAATGTCTAGAAAAAAAAACACAGGAGAAAATTTTTGTGACCTTGAGTTGGGCAATGAGTTCTTACAAATGGCAGCAGAAATATAAAAATGGGCTTCATTAAAATAAAAAAAAAATTCTGTTTTATGAGTATATGGTTCAAAGAATGAAAAGACAGGTTGGGCAGTGGCTCACGCCTGTAATCCTAGCACTTTGGGAGGCCAAGGCGGGCAAATCACTTGAGGTCAGGAGTTCAAAACCAGCCTGGCCAACATGGTGAAACCCCATCTCTACTAAAAATACAAAAAAATTAGCCAGGCATGGTGGCGGGCACCTGTAATCCCAGCTATTTGGGAGGCTGAGGCAGGAGACTCACTTGAACCTGGGAGGCTGAGGATGCAGTAAGCTGGGATCGTGCCACTCCAGCCTGGGCAACAGTGAGACTCCATCTCAAAAAAAAAAAGAAAAAGAAAAGAAAAGACAGCAAAAACATTTCAAGATGCATGTCTGATAAAAAGGTTTTTATCCCGAATATATATAGTTCTCAAACTCAAGAGTAAGAAAAATAAACTAAGTAAAAATTCTCAAAAGATTTGTAGAGTTACTTTACCGAAGTTACCTAATACGGATGGTAAATAAGTATATAAAAATTTGCCTGGGGCGGTGGCTCACACCTGTAATCCCAGCACTTTGAGAGGCTGAGGTAGGCAGATCACTTGAGGTCAGGAGTTTGAAACCAGCATGGCCAACATGGTGAAACTCCGTCTCTGCTAAAAATACAAAAATTAGCTGGGAGTGAGAGTGGGCACCTGTAATCCCAGCTACTTGGGAGGCTGAGGCAGGAGAATTGCTTGAACCCAGGAGGCAGAGGTTGCAATGAGCTGAGATTGCGCCACTGCCAACTCCAGCCTGGGCAACAAGATCGAAACTCTGTCTCAAAAACAAACAAACAAACAGAAATTTGTAGGATATACAAATTAAAACTATGCGGATATACCATTAAATATCTATTGGAATCATTAAAACTATAAGACGAACCATATCAAATTCTAGCATGGATGAAGTGGAACTGGAGCACTCATACACTGCTGGTAGGAATGTAAAATGGTACAACTTTGGAAAACAGTTTGGCAGTTTCCTAAATAGTTAATCATACACCTACTCTGTGATCCAAACATTATACTCCTAAGTATTTACCCAAGGCAAAAGAAATCCTATGTTCATACAGACTTGTACACAAATGTTCACAGCAGCTTTATTTGTAATATCCCAAAACTAAAACAACCCAAATGTCATCAACAAGTAAATGGGTAAACGAATTGTGGTATATCCATACAAGGGAATATTCAACAAATATTTAAAAGAATGAATTCATACGAGCAGCAAGATGGAGACATATGAATCTCAAAATAATTATGCAAAGTGAAAGAAGCCAGACAAAAAAAAGCATACTATATGATTCCATTCACATAAAACTCTACAAAATGCAGAATGAAAGCCCATTGGTGGTTTTCTGGGGAGGAGTCAGCGGGAGGGGCATTGTGACACTTTGAGGGATGACGGATATGTTAACTGTGGTATGCATGTTCTCCACAAGGTGTGAAAACTTATCAAATTGTACACTTTAAGTATGTTCGGTTTATTTTACGTTAATTATATCTCAACAAAGCTTTTGACAAAAGCAAACATCTCGTACCTTCGTAAGGATGATACAGCTCTTAAAAAAAAAAAAGATTCCTGCTAGATTATGTGCACCAAAATAAAAAGGTTTCCTTTAAAGTAGAATAGGCTGTGAAGAGTGGGTGTAAAGGAAATAGAAGCCTAAAAATAGAAGATCTATTTCTAATTCCATCTGTTTCTATTCAGCAATATTGGCATACCTGGCTCAGTTTGTTCTAGATTGAGTGTCTTCATTTTTTTGGTCTTATATGCTTCGGAATTACAGCATAGCAAAACAGAGTTGAGAAGAGGTCATCTACAAAAGGTGTGTTCTTTAGTGAAAGAAATTCTATTCTTACCTCTGGGCCACACATCCCATGATTCTAACAAGAACTGTTGTGAAGGGTTAAAGCTGTTAGTCTGTTCTCTGGTAGAAAAAAAGATGAAGAAATAATAACTGATTCAGGAAGTGGTAATAGGTTGTGGATTAGCTCACAGAAAACACCACTCATTTACTAAGTACTTTCTTGGACTCCCCACTTGTCCCAAAATACGTGTGTGTGTGTGTGTGTGTGTGTGTCTGTCTGTCTGTAAATGGTAGGAGTCTGGAGATGGACCACAGTTTAAAAACCAAGGAGTGATATCTTTTACAGTTAGGAACATGAGTTTCTTCATTTCGGGATGGCTTCTGTCCTTCTTTGTTTCTTCATGTGCACTTTTTCCCAAACATGTTTCCCCTTTTTGGTCTCTGCCTGCACTTGAGTAAGTTCTCCATGTTCTGTCTTTTATGCAATTTTAAGAGGGTGAGGGGAAGGTGATAATGAGGTAAAGAAGACTCAGTACAGAGGATTTTCAAGCTTCAAGAGGAGTCAAATTTTAAGATAAAAAGGGGAAAATGGACGTCAGGCTGGCAGGAAAGCTTGGGACAAGCTAGGTCAAATAATACAGATAGCTAGAATCAAACATGTTGACATAAAGGTGCCGGGCACCTGTAGCCCCACTTTCTGCGAAGGAGCCAGCTAAATGACAGTTCTCTGGGCTCTCATGCTTTGCACCCAAATGACAAAGAATAGCTTAAATTCCAGGATAAAACTCAGTCTTTTTTCTTTTCTTCCAGAGCCTTCAAATTCACTGTGCTCTTAGGCTGCCTTCTTCTGACATATACTGAAGGCAGCCAAAATGCAGTTTTCCGCATAAACAGCTCCTCGTTGTATATATGCACAGGTACCTGAAGGGTATGTCTGGGAAACAGCACCTCGGATTCTAAATCTGCAGGCAGGAAAACAAAACAAAACAAAACAAACAAAAAGAACAACAACAACAACAAAAAACTTAGGTTTACTGCCACCTTGTTTCAGAAACTTAGCTTTTGAAACTTTTTATCTTAAAGCCCCCAATCAGTAATAAACGTGGGAAGGAAAACTCAAGAAAAGGTCTGAATGGTTATTGAGTAAATCTTTTTTGGAAAGAGGTAAGGAAGGAGACTTTGAGAAATTTCCCCCAAGCTTCTCTCTGGCAAGAAGAGAACATTGGTGGAATGCAGACAGTGACTTCACTAGCAGGTTCAGCAAAGAATAGGTAACTGACAAGAAGAGAGGCATCAGAAAGAATGGGAAACTTACAAGTGGGGCATCAAAGGAGAACCGTCCTCCCAGAGCCATGGATAGCTGGGGTTTCTCCGAGACAGCCCCATCCAGAATGGGAAACTGGAATAGGAAATTGCTTGCTGGATGAAGTCCTGTGGGGAGTAATGTTTCTGAGTTTGTGGAATCCACGTGGTGGTTTTAGAATCTGAAAGTCAGTTAGTGTTAGATCCACAAAACTAAAGAACCAAAAGGGATCTCTGGCATCCCCTTGATTGTTTTATGCAAACAGTTACCGAAGCCTAGAGATACTACAGAGCCTGTCAGTCCAAGGTCATGCACAAAATTGGTGATCAGATTAAGCTAAAAAAACAGACATTTTGGCTCTCAAACAAGAATTCCTGCAGTGACAGTCTAAACCAGATTCATTTCCCTGTCAACCAATACTTCAGCCCAACAAACATCCATAAACACTCACCAGATCAGCTGTACTATTAATTTTCAGCAACTTGGCATCCAAAGACAAGCACTTCTCTTGGCTCTTTTCCCAGTTAAATGAGCCCGTGGAAAATAGGTAACAGTTTTCTTCATGCCAGATCCAGTCTTGCGGACAAGGAGCTGGGAAGGGTAGTATATCTACTCAGTCAGTTATGTTTGTGTAAAAGCAGTTCTGCAGTTCTTAATTATCCCCTTAGTCCTCTCAGGTGCATACTATTTATTTTTGTTTTTGTTTTTGTTTTGTATATTTAGTAGAGATGGGGTTTCACCACGTAGGCCAGGCCTCCCAAAGTACTGGAATTACAGTCGTGAGACACCGCGCCCTGCCCACACTACTTCTTAAGTAAAATTTTACCCATGTTCTTCAAATACCTAAATAGCCCCAGAGTCCTTATTTCTCCATTTTTTGAAAAAAAAAAAAAAAAAGAAAAGAAAGAAAGAAAGCGTACTGATTTTAGCAACCTAAATGTACTTCCCATTTAGCACTTTCACTTCCCCTGATGAAAAGCAAGTTAGGCTAGCGTATAATTTTAGAAACTGTGTTTGAAACAAAGCAAGTGAGGGTTGGAGAAATAGATATTTAATAGCCATTCTGCTGTTTTTAAAAAGTAATGCTATGGATTTTAAAACTTCATATCTTTGAATAATGAATTTAGGCTTAAATACTATGTGCCTTGCTTTTAGGCATGTGTGCTCTGATACAGTAGCCATATGTGATTTTTGAGTACTAGAAATATAGCTAGTTTGCATTTCTTAAAAAAATATATATTTTAATTGAAACAGGGTCTTGCTATGTTGCCCAGGCTGGTCTTGAACTCCTGGCCTCAAGCAATCCTCCTGCCTCAGTTTCCCAAAATCTGCAATTACAGGCATGACCCACCACACCCGGCTAGTTTGCATTAAGATGTACTATAAGTGTAAAACACACAAATGATTTTGAAAACTTAGTTTGAAAAAAAAAAAAGAATGTAAAATAGCCCATTAAAATTTTTATACTGATTAGTATTGAAATAATATTTCAAATATCTTGGGTTAAACAAAATGTGTTTCTAAAATTAATTTTGTCTGCTTCTTTTTCATTTTTATGTGGCTACTAGAAATTTTAATGATAGATATGTAGTACATACTGTATTTCTTTTGTACAGAGTTGTTGCATAGTATATTAATATAAAAGTGATTTAAATTTAATCAATTTAAATAAGATTTTAGAAAATAAGGAGATTTTCAGTAGCAAAATTCACAGGGAGTCCACCAAACCAAAAACAGAACTTAGACAATAGGTAAAATATACCAATGTCTACATGTTTATGGATGCTTTCAGGAACCCCCAAATCATCACTATCATCACCATCATCATCATCATCATCTCTTTCATCTCCTCAAGGGGAAACAAAGTACTCTGGTCTACACTACAACCAAAAGGTGAAAAATTAAAATCTTTGAGAAAGGCAGCATTTTAATTTCATTCTCACTGTGGCATAAAACCACTAAATAAGAGCAGGCTTTATCAGAGAGGAGGAAGTAGGAGGAACTGAAAAACAAAAGAAAAAAGTGAATGAGAAAGAGCATACAAAACATAAGTTGGTTTTTCACCAAACTGATGCTTATAAAAAGAAAAAGAGACCAAGTTGAAAGCAGTCAATGCAAGCTTCTTACTTCTTAGTTTGCCTAATCCCATCATATTATGTAAATATAAAAATATGTACATTTTTGGCTGGGGGTGGTGGCTCCTGCCTATAATCCCACCATTTTGGGAGGCTGAGATGGGTGGATCGCTTGAGGCCAGGAGTTCCAGACTAGCCTGTGCAACATGGTGAAACCCCATTTCTACAAAAAACACAAAAATTCACCGGGCATGGTGGTATGCGCCTGTCGTCTCAGCTACTCGGGAGACTGAGGTGGAAGGATCACTTGAACCTAGGAAGCAGAGGTTGCAGCGAGCTGAGATCATGCCACTGCACTCTAACCTGGGTGACAGAGCAAGACTGTCTCAAAAAAATAGATTTAGATATTTATATAAGTTTTTGTGGACTAAAAACACAGTCTGGGCAAGTTTTCCAAGTTATGACAAAGTAAGAAGGACACGTTACAAAATGTAGTATTTAAACTAACTGCGTGTATGTGTGTGTGTGCACAAAAATAAACATAGTAAGTGATGTTTGTATTTGTTCTATAATTTAACAAGCACAAATATCACTCAATATGTGCCAGAAACTATTGGAAGTACTGTACAGATATTAATTCATTTAATCCTCATAGTATCTCTTTGAGATAGGTTCCAGTCATTTTCTTCATTTGACACATAGAGGAGAATCTGGACCCAGACAATGTAACGCTAGAGTCTGGGTGTTTCACCACTTCTAACATACTACCTTTCAAACTTCTAAGTTAAAACCATTTGAGGAAATGTTTCTCAGTGACATTCCCGAGACATTCTGATACAGAATCTTGAGGTAAATCTGTAATCTGCCACTTTTAACAATCTATTTACATACAGTAAAGTTTGAGAATCACCACACATTCCATTGCTAAATGTAGTCTATTCCTGCAAAGGCCCTGCATCTCACTAGCTTGTTGGCCTAAAGCAAACATGTAATAACCTCTCAGTATCTCTCCCCCCTCATATATACATTGAAGACCACAGACTTTTTAGTAAAAAAGATAAAACTTGCCTCAAACTGGAAAAACCTGGCTTTTTTTTTTCTTAATGTGGGATTTTAGTATTACTTTTTAAAGACTTCTCAAAGCTCTTTGATGAGCCGGGCGCGGTGGCTCACACCTGTAATCCCAGCACTTTGGGAGGCTGAGGTGGGTGGATCACGAGGTCAGGGGTTCGAGACCAGCCTGACCAACATGGTGAAACCCCATCTCTACTAAAAATACAAAAATTAGCTTGGCGTGGTGGCGGGCGCCTATAATCCCAGCTACTCAGGAGGCTGAGGCAGGAGAATTGCTTGAACCCAGGAGGCGGAGGTTGCAGTGAGCCGAGATCGCGCCACTGCACTCCAGCCTGGGCAACAAGAGCGAGACTCCATCTAAAAACAAAAAAGCCTTTTTGATGAAAGGCAGAAGTTTATTTGGTATCTCTACTAACTAGCCTTTATCTGACACTGTCAAGGAATGGAACACGTTACTTGGTATATCTGCCAGCATCAGACGTATCACTTATTGTTTTTCATTAGTTGTTCATCCAGGGCATCTCTGGGAGATAGTTCTGATGGTCCTGTTATAGGTTTAATCTCATACAACTGATAAAGACAAAATTCTCTTAGGCCTTGCCTGTTATATAAATCATTGGTTAGTATGTGGTTATGTCCACTTTTATAAACATTCCTATCCTTAATAGATAAACCTTCTCCCTTTAAGCCTTCTTGAAGGTGGTAATATTCATTTCCTTGCAAGCTCCAACTTTAAAGAGATTACATATGTTTGACACTTGCTAAAAATTAGTTTGTCTAAAAATTTCTGTTAATTTTGAAAATGTAAATGACCTCTAAATAGTGAAGGATTAATAAACTGCAAAACATTACACAAAATTACTTTTTATTATCATTTCACTTTATCCGGGTCTCAATGTTTCACCTATCAAGGAAAAGCTTAGGTACCTGTGAACTGTTATTATATACTCTTTATTCAAAGAAATTATGTGGTTGAGATTAAGTAAATTGTGCAAACAAGAAGCTAGAGAGATCTCTGTTTATTAGAGGAAGTTGTTTACTAATCCTGACAGCAGGGTACTAATTTATGCACCTCCAAGGAAATAAAGTACCTCTGAATGACTCTATCTCACACCTTTTCACTCTCCCTATGCCTAAAACCATATGTCTGGTTTAATGACATACTGCGCAGAAAGACCAAATAATACAGTAGCTTCTGTAACAATATCAGAGTTCACATCATAGTCTTCTTATAGATGCTACTATTTCTGCCTGCCTCTGGATTCTGAGTCCCTTTAGACAACTAAAATTAACTCATTTTTTCTTATATAAATAGACTGCTTGGACTCCTCAGATTTTCGTCTAATCTGAAGTATCTGCGTAAGGCTTGCAAGCCAGTCTGCCTCCATTGGCTCTATTGAAATTGATGGGCCCAGCACAGTGGCTTACACCTGTAATCCCAGCACCTTGGGAGGCCGAGGCAGGCGGATCACCTGAGGTCAGGAGTTCAAAACCAGCCTGGCCAACATGGTGAAATACCATCTGTACTAAAAGTACAAAAATCAGCCAAGGGTGGTTGCGGGTGCCTGTAATCCCAACTACTTGGGAAGCTGAGACAGGAGAATCACTTGAACCCAGGAGGTGGAGGTTGCAGTGAGCCGAGATTGTGCCACCGCCCTCCAGCCTGGGGGACAGAGAGAGACTCCCTCTAAAAAAACAGGAAAAAAAAGGCCAGGCATGGTGATGGGTGCCGGTAATCCCAGCTGCTTAGGAGTCTGAGACACGAGAATTGCTTGAACCCCTGGAGGCAGAGGTGTCAGTGAGCTGAGATCAGACCACTGCACTCCAGCCTGGGTGACAGAACAAGACTCCATCTCCAAAAACTGAAATAAAATAAAATAAGTTGATGTAGTACACTTTAAGAAATAATGCCATAGAATGAGCTAATGTCGAGTTAGGGGTAGACAGTTACAAGGACAAAAAGACCCCAAAGAAAAAGAAACACAATGACTAAAACGCATTGGAATGGAAAGAGATAAGGATCTATGGAAAGGGGTCGGGGTGGCAGAATTCTTCAAGAAAAATCTCAAAACTGCTACTCAGCAGGCTGAGGCAAGAGAATCGCTTGAACCTGGGAGGTGGAGGTTGCATTGAGCTGAGATCACACCACTGCATTCCAGCCTGGGTGTGACGAAGCAAGCCTGTCTCAAAAAATAAAAAAATTAAAAAAAAAAAGACAAATCTCAAAACTAAAATTTTAAAAAGAAGAGGCTCTTATAAAGAAGGAAAACTTAAATCCACCAAAAGCTATGCTTAATTAAATCAGATTTCTCAAGGATTTCACAGAGCATAAGGTTGTTATGATAAAAATATTTAGAACTTCTTGCCAGACACAGTGGCTCACACCCATAATCCCAGCACTTTGGGAGGCTGAGGCAGGCGGATGACTTGAGGCCAGGAGTTTGAGACCAGCCTGTTCAATATGGCAAAACCCTGTTTCTACTAAAAGTACAAAAATTAGTTGGGCGTGGTGGTTCATGTTTGTAATCCCAGCACTTCAGGAGGCTGAGGCAGGAGAATCGCTTGAACCCAAGATCCAGAGGCTTCAGTGAGCTGAGATCATACCACTATTTTCCAGCCTGAATGACAGAGCAAGACCCCATTTAAAATAAAAAAATAAAATAAAATTTAAAAAATCAAAAATTGACCGAGTGCAGTGGCTCATACCTGTAATCCTAGCATTTTGGGAGGCTGAGGTGGGTGAATCACCTGAGGTTGGGAGTTCGAGACCAGCCTAGCCAACATGGTGAAACCCCGTCTCTACTAAAAATACAAAAATTAGCTGGGCGTGGTGGCGGGCCCCTGTAGTCCCAACTCTTGGGAGGCTGAGGCAGGAGAATCGCTTGAACCCAGGGGGTGGAGGTTGCAGTGAGCAGAGATTGCACCATTGCACTCCAGCCTGGCCAAAAGAGCAAAACTCCATCTAAAAAAAAAAGAAAGAAAGAAAAAAGAAAAAGAAAAAGAAATTGAGAACTTCTTATATAGAACATTACGAATGAATAATGATACGCATAACAATAGACCAATTTTGAGCCCAGAATTGTTTCCAAAACATAGTTACGATTGGACAGAAAGCTTCCACTATGTCTCCTCACCCACTTTTCTCCCAATACCTGAACAATTTGCTACTCTCTTCAGGGTTTCTTGGAGATTCAGATTCTGGTGGTGAAGTTCCATTTGCTCTTTGGATTTCTCATTCAGCTTCCAAGCAAGGGTTTCTATCATTTCCTTGAGTTCGTTTTGTGATTCCTGTGAAGCTTCTTCTGCTTGTTGCCGGGCTGAGATCTGTCCCTCCAGTTTATTTTTCTGGTGAGTTAGGTTTGTTTGCTGTTGCTTTAGGAGGTTAGACACCTGGGACACTGAATCACAGTTGCGTTAAGACTCTAGTTCTAGTCCAGATAAAAATCCCCCCAGGGACTTTTTGAGGAAATCAAAACAGAATTAAATCTATTTTGACAATAAATAAGCTGCTGAAAAATGACCCAGATTTACTCAGAAATTACAGATTGGGAGGTTCTTGAATATTCCTGCAGTATTTTGTTTAATGTCAGGAACATTGCAACCACTTGTAATTTTTTAAAAAATTACCAAGATTTTGGCCAGGCACGGTGGCTCAGGTCTGTAATCCCAGCACTTAGGGAAGTCAAGGCAGGCAGATCATGAGGTCAAGAGATCGAGACCATCCTGGCCAACGTGGTGAAACCCCACCTCTACTAAAAATACCAAAGAAATTAGCTAGGGGTGGTGGCACGCGCTGGTAGTCCCATCTACTCAGAAGGCTGAGGCAGGGGAATCACAGTGCCGCTGTACTCCACCCTGGTGACAGAGGGAGACTCTGTCTAAAAAAAAAAAAAACCCAAGATTTTTTTTTATTGAGTTACAAATTAAAAGCAATCACAAGATAACCAGTATAGCGTTAGAATAAATGAAATAAGAAAAACCTAAAATAGACACCCACCAGACTCAGCGACTATTAGTAGGAATTGTCATTAGTGATTTACTCTATTTATGTCTTAATTCCTCTGCTATATCTCCTCCCATTCTGTCTAGTCTTCCAGACTTCCTAATTTTAAGAACTGTGACATACACCCCTTTTTTGAGACAGCCACACACACTGTGTCACAAGAGTCCCCAAAGCATTTTTTCTTTTCTTTTCTTTTTTTTCCCCCTTGGCCACAGTACATTTTAGGAAGGGTGAAGATAAAGTGAAGGTTGTGAAATCAAGCAGGCAATAACATGTTAAGGGTCAAATGTCTCAGTTCCTGGATTTTGATGGTGCAATACAAAGTAGACCGCTTGGTTTGAAGGCAGCTTTGATCCTGTTATAAGGTGATCAAAGGCTCAGAAGATTTTTCTGACCACCACCACTGAGTCAAGGGCACTTCTCCTAGTCACTAGGAAAGGCCCTAAGTATTCACAAATTTAAAATAAAATAGTTTGTGAACTTGAACAGCAGTTAAGAAGCAAATAGCACTTCAATGGCCATAATAACCTGGATCCTGGGTAGCCTAAACAACTCAGATCTACAACCTAAATTCACAGGCAGGTCAGGTGAATGTTGGGCACCATTTTCTTTCCTTCTTGGCCACTCCGGACCTTCTTTTCACTTCTTTTTTTTCCTCAATATCTTCTCTTTTCTAAATGCTCTTATTATAAATGTGAAACATTTTTTATTTTAAATGTTTTATTTATTAAGATTGTGTTTCTGGTTCTTAACATTAAAATGGTATTTAATTATCTCTATCAAAACTCCGCAAGCTAAATAAAATTTATTTTACTTTTGGGCCTCTCAGATGATCTCGGAGATTAGTAACTTTAAGTTATTATCTTATCCATCATTCTAGAATTTAAATAGGCTCTATCCATGAGGTTGTTTTTTTGCTGTTGTTTGTTTGTTTGTTTGTTTGTTTTGAAATGGAGTCTCGCTCTGTTGCCCAGGCTGGAGTACAATGGTGTGATCTCAGCTCACTGCAATTTCCACCTCCCCGGTTCAAGCGATTCTCCTGCTTCAGCCTCCTAAGTAGCTGGGATTACAGGCATGTGCCACCACACCCAGCTAATTTTTGTATTTTTAGTAGAGATGGGGTTTTGCCATGTTGGCCAGGCTGGTCTTGAACTCCTGACCTCTGGTGATCCACCCATCTTGGCCTCCCAAAGTGCTGGGATTACAGCCGTGAGCCATTGTACCCGGCCTTTCCATGAAGTTATGAAAACAAAACAAAACAAAACAAACCAACAAAAAAATGCCTGCCAGTTGTAATTTTTATTTCATGGCTCTATCCATTTGAAGGTGAACAATATGCCCATTTATTTTCATGGTCACTCTAAAAACATTTTGCCTAAAATGAATCTATATCAAGGCTGTTTGTAGTTGTTATGAAAGGAACTTATAAACCATATTTATTAACCTCATTTCCAACACCCCGACCCCAATAAACATCAGTTCCTTATTTTAGCACTTACATTGCATGCCCAGCACCATAATGGTCACTACTAATCCCAGGCAGAGGACTGCCAGAGTCACAGCAACCAGGCACCACCATGGAGAATAAAGAAACTGAAGGCCTAGAGTGACAGAGGATAGAATCAGAAAGACAAAAAAGAGGGAACAAGTAAGTGAACCATTCTCTGGAACCTGTCTGTACTTGGTGATTTACTGTTTATGTTTTAGTAAATAGACATAAATAGTTTGCATTCCATACCACTAGTCCTCCAAATGGCTCTGCAACTAATTCATCATACACATTTAGGAATGGAAAATAGGGAGAGTTAAGGAATTTAAGTGATTTATCCATGGTCACACAGCCAATAAATTCAGAGCCAGGATTCAATACTAGATATTTGAATCTAAATATATGATTCTAAAGCTTATACTTTATCTACTTTCCCCACAATTACTCCTCAAGAAACTCACAGTCCAGCTTGGCTGAATCAACTTCATCCACAGTGCAGAGAGCCTGACGTTTTTAATATAGAACACGTGTACACATGTGCGCACACACACACACAGTGTGTTTTGTAACTAACATAAACAAATGTCAGACATAAAGCAAACAAGCTTTCTTCAGTTAATCAACTGAGATTACCTCAAATAACTTTATGAATAATTTTATGCTATTTAATTATGAGTCCACCAAAATTACAACTTGGAACTGGGGTTATTAATCAAAGAAAAGTAGGGATGAAACCTTGATATTAATTTAGCTTATATTAACAGCATATCCTACACTCACACCAAGTGTAGATTTGATTTTACAAGAGAAATATTCACCATTTTGAAAAAAACATATCACATAGCTCACAGGTGTATGAATATCCAATTATGTGTTCCACCACTAAAAAAAAAAAAACAACACAGATATTACTGGTTTTGTAGGAACACATCCCATACAATGTATTTGGTTTCCTCACCTTGTGAGATAAAAAAATAAGGTACTTATATCGTTATCCTCTGTATGCAAATAAGGAGACTGAAAGGTTTATTGACTTGCTTAAGAACACACAAATGCTAAAACCCAAAAATAAGTCTTTAGTCTAATTGTCAGTAGCTATGTGACTTGAAATATTATAATAATATAATTTCCAGTGTGAATGTATAATGATCCAAGTCAAGCAGTAGTCAGATATATTCAAAGTTCTCATATGTCAAAGGTACTGTGTTAAACTCCACAAATGATAAAAAGAAGATAGAAACTTGACAGGGATAAATATGGTTCATCCTCTGATTCAATACTTATTGGCTTCTAGAGTGTGTGTGGCAAGCTAGCAGAGAAGTTGTAGCTTGTCTGTGTCTCTTGCAAATAATTGCCTAGTTCTAGCCTCAGGGGCAAATACCTCTATGTAAATCTTTCAACCAGTCTTTCAACTCTCTGGTCACTGTTCATTCCACACTGTAGGGCATCAGATACTTTTATCACTTTCTTTTGGGGGGGGGGGGGCGGGTGGAGCCCTGCTGTGTTGCCCAGGCTGGAGTGCCATGGCACGATCTCGGCTCACTGCAACCTCCGCCTCCTGGGTTCAAGCGATTCTCCTGCTTCAGCCTCCTGAGTAGCTGGGACTGCAGGTGTGCACCACCACGCCAGGTTAATTTTTGTATTTTTAGTAGAGACGAGGTTTCACCATGCTGGTCTCGAACTCCTGACTTCATGACCGGCCACCTCAGCCTCCCAAAGTGTTGGGATTATAGGCGTGAGCCACTGTGCCTGGCCTCATCACTCTTAAATAATGAAAAACTGAATTTTTAGAGGAAAAAGAAAATCACAGGACCCTGTGAAGGAAGGTACGTGTTCCCTTTTTCTATAGATTCCCTTTTGACCTGTGTCCTTGGTAGGCAGAGATCATTAATCCAACTGCTGCCCCTACTAGTGATTTTCTAATCAGAAACCAATCCGATTATTTGAAGAAGGTACCTGATCTAACCAAGATTCTGAAAGAAGAATCAATCTCATGATTATTGTAAATTCAGGCCCTCGATATTTACTACACAAATAATGAGTGAGTAAAGAAACAAATGACTATTGTTCACTTCTGGTTTTACCTATAAATGCCAGCACTATTTTTATAGCAATTTAGTTCGTTAGCTCAAATGTTAAATCACTCCATGCTCACACTTATGTTCTCTATTGAGAGAAATTTCTGTTTTGTTTTTGGAAATATAATTTGGAATTTCTTTATTCAAATTTCTGACAATACATTTCTGTCTTTCTCTCCTTATATTCTGTTCATTTCCCTCAGAATGGATATAGAATAAAAGGCAATTTACCCAGATTGTCTGTGGAACTGGGATTATGAATTAATTTATACCTATGCAATTTAATTTACTGTATGTGTCAAACAGAACTTATAGTTTTTCAAAGCAGTAGTACACACCAAAATGTAACTTAATGCTAAACTACACTGAATATCATTTACTTTGCCTGCATAATTCCTGAGGTACTTCAGGTTTTTGTAGTGCCTGAAGGACACTTACAGAAATTATCATTATATACACCAGATAAATTTGGTTCCCGAGCCCTCCGATGTATTGACTTCTGGATAAATGGGAGTTTGTGGTACAGTCCTAGCTCTACCACTTATTAGCTCCATAAAACTCATGTTGTCAGTCCTCCTGATGCCCAGTTAGCGCTCTGTAAAAGGGAGATAGTAATAGTGACAATCTCAAAATGTTGTGAAGATTCCGAGAAATAATACACTTAAAGTGAATAGCATATAGAACAACCTGTAGTAAATACTCAGTATAAATTGTTATAAATAAGTTGTCATCATCATCATCATTACAGCCTTCTTGTTTCTCTTTTAAGTAAATGGTATTAATTCTCTTTTCCCATACTTGGGTGTTTAGCTTTCTAATCCCATATTTCGGTGAATTTACATTTTGGGGCTAACACTGGGATTCTTTCCCTGTACACATTTTCCCATCCCTAGTACCTTTAGCTTTTTTTCCATTTGACTTCTCATCAGGCTGGTCCTTCATAGTCTGGATCTTTAGGTCATCAAAAGTCATTTCCAAATTCAAGCTAAGAATG
Source organism: Theropithecus gelada (assembly GCF_003255815.1). Lineage (NCBI taxonomy): Eukaryota > Metazoa > Chordata > Mammalia > Primates > Cercopithecidae > Theropithecus > Theropithecus gelada. Next base: position 94,545,370 of record NC_037679.1, on the reverse strand, counting down.
AGAGAGTGAAGCAGTCACGAACTTCAACAAACTAAAAATATGTGAGCTTCTGCTGAAGTATTTAAATAGCTACTGTTATCTAATAGAAGAATGACTCAATCATTGGTAGGAGGAAGGAGAGGCTTTGCTTCATATTGGGAAGTTCGCTGACGCAAATTCTTGAGTTATGTGTATTGCAGGTGGAGAAAGTGGCGATTCTGAAGGTGTTTCAGGATATTTCGCTAAGCAATTTATGAAAGGGAGAACTATTTTTCATGAGCATTAGAGGAGAACTATTGTACCCACTCTTCAGATACAGAAACTGAAATTCAAAGAGAGTAAGTCCCACCACATTTGTGAAAAATGTGTTAGAATTTTGGGCCAAAATATTTGATTGCAATGTTTGTTTGCTGATTTCACTTAGCAGACTGTTTCTATATGGTGTCTTTTAGAAATCACATATATTCTCTTTTAATTTTCACTGTTTCATTTGGCGATAGATCTGAGAATTTTGGGGCGAATCACATATGGTTCCCATTTCCAGCAATGGTGTCCTGGGTAATTTTAGAATTTATCTGGGGCTACTATTTCATATAGTGCCAGTGTAACATAGCAGCAGAGAGCGCTTTGAAACCAGAAAGAGCTAGTTTCAGTACTTTCCTTTAGTCTGCAGTCCTGGAAAATCTTAATACTTTGAATATATGTCTTTGTCTGGAAATTAGGGATAATGTCTACCTGATAACGATGCTATAGGAATTCAAATGACATGCTGGGTAAGAATGATAAGCTTTTTCACACTACATTTGTGAAAAATGTCACATTGCTATAGGAATTCAAATGACGAGCTGGGTAAAAATGACAAACTTTGTACTTGGAGCATAATAAGAACCCAATAGATAATAGTTATTTGTATAGTACTAATAGTCAGCACAGTTGAATTACCCATCAAATAATATATTTCAGTAAAATCCGTGATTGACTTATGTCACAAAGACTCTCACATGAGAGACCCGTAAGTATGTCTGTATGTATTTACTGATAGAATACTTATCTATTTTCCCTTGACAACCTCCTAACCGGATATATATCTATTGGAGATGTCTTCTGAAGTATTTATAAGCAAAATGATATGATATCCAGCATTTACTTTAAATTGCTCCAGGAAAAAAAAAAGTGAAAAGAAAAGGATAGACAAAGGAAGAATGGAAATAAAATAAATACATAAAACATAAGAAACTGTTAGGAAAAATTACCAATATTGACAGCCTAATGAGGATTCCATTTCCCTCCTCCTCCCTGTTTCCTGTATTCCTTTTATTATGTGCAGAGTATTTGAGAACAAATTGAAAACGTTGGCCAGGCACAGTGGCTCATGCCTGTAATCCCAGCACTTTAAGAGGCCGAGGAGGGTGGATCACTTGAGGTCAGGATTTTGAGACCAGCCTGGCCAACATGGTAAAACCCTGTCACCACTAAAAATACAAAAGTTAGCTGGGCCTGGTTGCAAGCCTGTAATCCCAGCTACTTGGGAGGTGGAGGTTGCAGTGAGCTGAGACTGTGCCACTGTACTCCAGCCTGGGCAACAGAGCGAGACTCCATTAAAAAAAAAAAAGAATTAAAAAACACTGAAACGATATCACACTGAAAAGGGCATATTATCATTTCTCTACTGACTCAGTTATTTTGGATGCCATGAATATTATAGAACATAAAGTGTTTACCATTTTAACCATTTTTAGGTGTACTGTTCAGTGGCATTAAGTACATTTACATTGTTGTGCAGCCATCACCACCATCCATCTCCAGAACTTTCCATCTTCCCCAATTGTAACTCTGTACCCAACAAGCAATAACTCCTGTGATGGTGAATTGAATTTTATGTGTCTTTTTTTCTTTTTGAGATGGAGTTTCGCCCTTGTTACCCAGGCTGGATTGCAAAGGCGTGATCTCGGCTCACTGCAACCTCCGCCTCCTGGGTTCAAGCAATTCTCCTGCCTCAGCTTCCTGAGTAGCTGGGATTACAGGCATCCACCACCACTCCCGGCTAATTGTTTCGTGTTTTCAGTAGAGACAGTATTTCAACATGTTGGCCAGGCTGGTCTTGAACTCCTGTCCTGAAGTGATCCGCCCGCCTCAGTCTCCCAAAGTGCTGGGATTACAAGCATGAGCCACCATGTTGCCCTTATGTGTCTTCTTGACTGGGCCATGGGGTTCCCAGACAGGATGCTTTTAAATAAGGTTAACATATTAATCAGCAGAGGAAAGCAGATTTCACTGCATAATGTGGGTGGGCCTCATCCAAAAGTTGAAGGCCTAAACGACAAAATAACTTCTAACCTTCCCCCAAATAAGAAAGAATTCTCCAGCCGTCTATGGACTGGAACTAAGCCATCAACTCTCCCAGTTCTCCACTTGCCAGCCGAGTCTGGCAGCCCACACTCCAGATTTTAACTTACCAGACTCTATAATCATAAAAGTCAATTCCTTATAATAAATCTATTTCTACGTATGTACACATCCTATTGATCCTCTTTCTCTGCACAGACCTAATACAAATCCCAATCCCTTTCTCCTTTCTTGGAAACCACCATTCCATTTTTTTGTTTCTGTAAATTTGTTTATTTTAGGCACCTCCTACTGGTGGAATCATACAATATTTGTCCTTCTGTATCTAACTTATTTTATTTAGCACTGTGTCTTCAACAATTATCAATGTGGTAGCATGTGCCAGAATTTTGTTCCTTTTTAAGTCTGTATAATATTCCTTTGTATATATAAACCACATTCTACATTTTATTTATCCATTGATGGATGTTTGGGTTTATCCTCTTTTTAAAGATCAGTGGGATAGTTTCTACAGTCCTTGTGTGGCAGATAACTGGACAGATTTGAAATTTTTTTTTTTTTTTTGAGACAGAGTCTCCTTCTGTCGCCCAGGCTGGAGTGCAGTGGCGTGATCTCGGCTCACTGCAAGCTCCTCCTCCCGGATTCACGCCATTCTCCTGCCTCAGCCTCCCGAGTAGCTGGGACTACAGGCGCCCGCCACCATGCCCGGCCAATTTTGTTTTGTATTTTTTAGTACAGACAGGGTTTCACAGTGTTGGCCAGGATGGCCTCGATCTCCTGACCTCGTGATCCGCCCACCTCGGCCTCCAAAGTGCTGAGATTACAGGCTTGAGCCACCGCGCCTGGCCAGATTTGAAAAATTTTAGGGGGCTCTCATTATCCCTGCCTCCTGGTGTTCATGATCTTGTGTAATCCTTCGCCTTGAGTGTGAGTGAGACCTATGACTTGAAGTGTAGCAGAAGTGCGGGAATGTGTGTGATCATCTACATAAGCTTATGTAAGGTATAGTGACTATTATGCTAAAGTCACTCTCCCTCTCCCATTTCCATCTTTATCTCTCTGTCTAGATTTTTAAAAGCAAGCTTCAATGGATCCTGCAGCCATGGAGAAATAAATTCTGCCTGAGAGAGCTTACAAGTGAATCTTCCCAGGGTCACCTGGGAATGCCTGATGAGAGCACAGCCCAGCAGCCACCGTGATTGCAGCCTTGTGAGACATCAAGCAGAGGACCCAACTAAGTTGTGCCCACACTTCTGACGCACAGATACTTTGAAATAATAAAAGTATGTTGTTTTACATTGCGGCTCACATAATTTGTGGTGATGTGTTACATAGCATATAAACCTAAAACATTCTACAATAAACTGAATCCTTCCATCTTGTTTAACTTTTTTAACTCTAATCTTTTTACTGATTTCAGTGCCTTTGAGGCTGTCGCTCAGTCCCTGTGCTGTGATCATGGCTCATTAGATGGAAACACTTCCCAAGGGATCTCCCAAGGGTTGCAAAGATGAAACAACTTCTGCTGTATTATTTATTTTTGAAGTCAGGGCTGCGGCCCTGCCCACTGACTTAGAGTTTGAGGTTGATGCCTCAGAGTAATAATAGTCCTGGCCTCTATTTTATTGAGGCACAGAGAGGAAAGAAATCCATAGTTGGCCACCTGACTTACGCAAAGTCAAAAGGAGAATGATCAACGGAACCAGAAGTAAGCAATTTTTTTGGCTACACTTGTTACACCAGTTGTATAACTATTCCCTGAGGCATAGGTGTAAAAGTCTATGTACATGCACCGTCTGCTGGTTCCACTCCAAGTCCTTAACTACCTGGTTATAAGCTAATGATTCACAAGCTTAATGGAACTGCACAAGATCGTATAGGATTGTAATGAGACCATTTCCCTCTACCCCAGCTACCTGCCCTTCTGTACCTGTCCAATGTGTGCTTTGTTCAGTCTTGTTGCCTGAATTCTCTTTCTTCTTTCATCATTCCCTATGTGGAGGCTTGGTTAGGGACCGGATTCAGAGTTATAGCTGCCCCAAGGCATAGTCTCATTCATTAGAATAAAAACAAACTTTTGTTTTTCCAGGGACTAATCTGGTGAGAAAAAAAAAAAACGGTAATTATAATTCTAAGAAAGGAAAGTCACAAGGTCATTAACAGAACCCATTTTGTTCAAACCTGTTTGGAAGCTGGAGGGCAAAAAGATGATGGCAATCATGTGTTAGAAAAGTGCAATGCGAGCGGGGAGTCATGTTAACCAGGAAACCTGTTTAGGCAGGTGAAGGCTGGCATGGTTGGGAGAAGAAGTGGCCAGGCTAGCAAGGAAAAATACCCAAGAATTAGAATCTCAGGAAACTAAAATGTGGTCTGGAGAGGGAATGGTATAGAAATATACAAGAGAAGCATAAAGGACAGTAATTATGCAGAATCTTGAAAGTAAAGGTCATTGGTAAAATTCAGTGAAAATCAAAATAATCTTAGCGAACACAAAAAATATCAGTTAGGACTATTATATTAATTTTACACACATTAACTTATTTAATCTGTATAAGCCTATCAAATAAATATTACTGTTATTATCCCCGTTTTATATAAAATGAAAGTGAACCAACAGAGATCTAATAACCTGCTCCAAGATCACACAGCTCCTAAGTGACAAAACCAAGTATTTAAACCCAGGTATCCTGGCTAGGCTTTAGGCCTTGGTGCTCTACTGTCTTTCTGCCAAGAAAAAGAGAAGGAAAAGGTTCATGATGCGTTCCCCATGTACATGGCACTCATGATAGAAACATCCTATTCAAAATGCTTTCCTGTCTTTTATTTTCATTTGCTCTAGGAAATAACATCTAAAGCAGGTCAAGTGGGTATTCCGCTCCTGTTGTATGAATGGGAACACTAAGGACTAGAGAAATCACATAACAATTTAGTGGAAGGCCACCTAAAGCTCTGCTCTCCTTGTCCTATAAAATACCGTCCACCTTTGCCAAGTCTTCAACTGAAATCTGGAAACTACTCTTCATCCTAACCCCAGTTGCCTAATTTAAAAAAGTAAAAAACAAAAGACTGTCAGTGCTCATTTTGTTTTGAAACTGACAGATTTTAAATCACCAGGATTGTACCAGGCCATTCTCTCATTATTTGTTTTCCTTAGCTGACAACAAAAACAGGTTATATCCTCCATTCTCATATCCCATCATCAAGCTGTGTGTGAGGACCCTTAGAATATGATCACCCACTCAAGAGTCTCCCTTCCACAATCACTCAGTAGAATTAGATTTACGGAGCGAGAAAGGCCCTGAAAGGAGGTTTTATTCAATTCTTATGAGATTGAGATAGATATATCACTGCAAACTGACATCTACTTTTCTTATCCCAGCCTGGCCAACATGGTAAAACTTTGTCTCTATTAAAAATAGAAAAGTTAGCTGGGTGTTGTGGTGGGTGTCTGTAATCCCAGCTACTCAGGAGGCTGAGGCAGGAGAACTGCTTGAACCCAGGAGGCAGAGGCTGCAGTGAGCCGAGATCACACCACTGCACTCCAGCTTGGCGACAGAGAGACTCTGTCTCCAATAATAATAATAATAATATTTTTATTAAATATTTGGTATTAAGTAAAAGATCACCTACTTAAGTATAAATCATTCATACAGCATTCGTTTGTTTCTTTTATTATTTTGATTTTTTGAGTCAGATTCTCGCTCTGTCGCCCAGGCTGGAGTATAGTGGTGTGATCTCCATGCACTGCAACCTCTGCCTTCCGGGTTCAAGCGACCTCCTGCCTTAACCTCCCAAGTAGCTGGGATTACAGGTGCCTGCCATGACACACAGCTAATTTTTGTATGTTTAGTAGAGACAGCGTTTCATCATGCTGTCCAGGCTGATCTCAAACTGCTGGCCTGAAGTTATCAGCACCCCTTGGCCTCCCAAAGTGCTGGGATTACAGGCGTGAGCCATGGCACCTGGCCGCATTTGTTTCTGTAGATTTGTTTCATTATAACTATTCTATGCTCTTGCATGTGTGCTTGTTTTCATTCTGACCTTAGGTTTTATTTTCCTGAGTGGCAAGACTTATTTGTCAATCACATCACTACTTTACCAAAGAGACAGAGAGAGAGAGAGAGAGAGAGAGAGAGAGAGAGAGAGAGAGAGAAAGAAGGCACAAAGAAAAAGATAAGAAAGAAAGAAAGCTATACATTTGCTTTTTTAAAATTTGGTTTTAAATGACATTTTTAAAAATGTCTTTCTCAGTTACCCATTTCAATGGGAAGTGAAGTCAGGGTGGAGGAAGATGTCACTGATAACACATGAAAATTCTAATCTTCCAACTTGATTTCTCATCTTCGAGTCTGTTTTCTCCAAAGATGAGATGGCTTTCCTGTTCATTTCCTGTTCATTTGGCAACCTCTCAGTCTTACCCCAGCGGTTAGGGATAAATGACCCAGAACCAGGAGAGTTGATTATCAACATAGTGAAGGGGAGGGTTTCAAAGAGCAAGAAAGGGTTGTTAATCACAAGGAGAGAGAAGAAAGGAGAGTAGCAGGGTGACTTTCACCCTGCAACAGTCACTCCAGAGTACTCTGGTGAAGGATCAAGAATATAACCAGTTTTCTGATGAAGAAAAGAATATATTTGATCACCAGTAATCTGCCTTTGACCATCCTCTACGCCAAGTTTTTCATCACTGTCTAGAAAAATACTTCAGAGGACACATATGTCCTGTTTGCATGTCTCCTTTTTGGGAGCAGTAGGAGAAAGAAACTTAAAGATGTAGAAAGAATTAATAGTATAACGGAAAGAAAGAAGGCAAAAGGAAGTAAATGTGGAGGCCAGAGAAATAGTAATAAGAATAAAGAAGAAAACCAGGAAAAAAGAGGAGGGAAAGGCCATAGAAAATAATAACCAGACAGAGACAGAGGAGGAGACAGAGAGAAAGAGAGAGAGAAAAGCTGATAAATTCCTGAGAAAAGTTTCTCTCATTAAGAATTCTAGGTCAAGAAGTCAAATATGGCACAGAGCATTGAAAGGAGGCAATGGACGCCCAGTGCAAGATTCTGAAGAAACAGGAATTCAGCCCGATGGGAGTCCGAGTTCATGTCGCGACGGCCTCTGCCCTGGTGCATTGCATCCTGGTGAGTTCAGTGGTGAAAAAGCAGAGAGACAATATTTTTCCCCAGATTAATCAACTCAGAAGAATCTGAGAGGAAATGAACTGCGGGGTGGGGAGACATACACAGAACCCAGGGAGTCGTAGGGAAATGAATACACTACAAAGTTTCCTTAGTATTACGAGATTGCATAGATGCATGTGTGACTGACGGCAACGACAATGAAAAGGGGGACAGAAATTAGAGTGAGCATGGAAACACGCAGGATTGCCGTGGCACTTTAAAAGTGTCACTGAAGTATATTTCTCTCTTTTAGCATCTTATTACCCATCCCTCAAAATTCCAAACAGATTATGAAAACTAGGTATGTGATTCCCCTAAATGGAATTTCCCATCCAGGAATTTCTAACCATCTTCTAGCAGTTTAGGTGTGTCTAGTCTAGAAATAAGAGAGGGAGGGCTCTTTTAAAATATTTTGGGCCTACAATGAATCAGAAGTCTCTGAGTAATCCATTAGTGGAGAAAAGGGTCACTGGACTGAGGGATTCTAAGCAATCATCATGGGGAAATGTATAGAGCTATGCCATCTAGCAAGAAGGAGAGCAAATGAAGAAAACTGGACAGTTTCAGATTGCAGTATGGCCCCTGTACAAAGTGGGCTGAGGGTTGTTTTTTTTTTTTTTTTGCTAATAGACCAGCTAAAGTGGTATCTGAAAATCCGTTTTTTCTTATATTTTCTTTTTGCTTCCTCTTCACTTCCTTTGCCTTCTCTTTCCTTCATTTTTCCTCTCTTTTCTCTTTGCAACAAGCCTGAAAAGTGGCATTTTCTCTGCTGAGCACTTTAGGCTTCTCTTACTTTTAGTGAAGAAAGTGAAAGAAAGTACCATGGTTGGGTGGAAGAAACACACGCTTTGTCATCCTCAGTGGCCATTTCTTTCAAATGAAAACACAAGCAGGGGTTTCTCAAATGTTATCTGCAAAGCCTGGCTATTCATCCTTTTACAAATCCTTTTCAACTGATAGGTTTTGAGTATGTGTGTCTCCTTACCCCTTCACTGCCCACCATAAACTCCCAATAGTTACAAATCTCTGTTTCTTTTCTAAGGGACTTTGTGGTTGCTTTCCTGAAATATCAGAGCACTCAAGTTATTAGAAGACAGAAGCAGCTTCTAGAATTAAATTAATGGTGGTGGTGGTGGTGGTGGTGGTGGTGGTGGTGGTGGTGGTGGTGTTAAACAGAGTTTTGCTCTTGTTCCCCAGGCTAGAGTGCAATAGCACCATCTTGGCTCACTGCAACCTCAGCCTCCAGGGTCCAAGTGATTTTCTTGCCTCAGCCTCCCAAGTAGCTGAGATTACAGGCATGCACCACCATGCCTGGCTCATTTTGTATTTTTTTAGTACAGACAGGGTTTCACCATGTTGGTCAGGCTGATCTCAAACTCCTGACCTCAAGTGATCCACCCACCTCGGCCTTCTGAAGTGGCGGGATTACAGGTGTGAGCCACTGCACCCAGCCTTGAATGGGTTTTTGAAAGAGGAAGTCAACTAAAAAAATCAGGTAGAAGAAAGAGTGGACAATTTTGTTTGTTTGTTTTTGTTTTTTGTTTTCTGTAGAAGGAGTAGAAGGGACTTGATAGCAATATCGAGGAATTGTTAGAGCAAACTTGTCCCCAGTGTTATTGATTCTTTCAACACATATCTATGATAGGGTTTGATTTGAGTTCTGTCTACATCAATAGGTGTGTACATTTGGTCACATTTCTTTCTTGCTTTTTTTTTTTTTTCCAAGACGGAGTCTTGCTCTCCCAGGCTGGAGTGCAGTGGCATGATCTTGGCTCACTGCAACCTCTACTTTCCAGGTTTAAGCAATTCTCCTGCCTCATCCTCCAGAGTAGCTGGGATTACAGGTGCACACCACCACACCTGGCTAATTTTTGTATTTTTAGTAGAGACGGGATTTCACCATGTTGGCCAGACTGGTCTGGAACTCCTGACCTTGTGATCCGCCCACTTTGGCCTCCCAAAGTGCTGGGATTATAGGCGTGAGCCACCATGCCTGGCCTGGTCACATTACTTAAAACCCTGTGCCTTAGTCCCTTAACCTTTCAAGATAAGGTTAAATATACCCACCAAGAGGGTTATTGTGATTAAATGCTATGAAATATTAAGAGTTCATGGCCGGGCATGGTGGCTCACGCCTGTAATCCCAGCAGCACTTTGGGAGGCAGAGGCGGGTGGATCACTTGAGGTCAGGCGTTCGAGACTAGCATGGCCAACATGGTGAAACCCCATCTCTACTAAAAATACAAAAATTAACCAGGCGTGGTGGCACGTGCCTGTAGTCCCAGCTACTCGGGAGGCTGAGGCAGGAGAATTGCTTGAACCCGGGAGGTGGAGGTTGCAGTGAGCCAAGATCATGCCACTGCACTCCAGTCTGGGTGACAGAGCAAGACTCAAAAAACAAACAAACAACAACAAACAAACAAAATAACAGAGTTGTTAGCAGTCTGACTGGTATCTAGTAGCTATTCAATAAAGAAGACCCTCTGTCCCACTGGTCCCCTTGCTTTTCCCCTTCTTCCTTTGTATAGTCATTGTCACACTAAGAGGATAAAAATGAGCAGTGGTGTAGAATTCAACTGGGCAGGAGTTAGGAGGACAATAGCAATATCCCAAGGGACAGAGAGATCAGGAATTTTCTACTGCAGACAATTTAATGTAAATGGCTACCTCTCATTCACAAAGGGTGGTGCTCACCCACCACCAAAACAACAGACAAGATATTCGTTCTTCACGGTTCCCCTACCTCAAGTACAAAAGCCAGCAAGTATGGGAGAGATGAAAATGGCAGTCCTAAATAGACTGCCCCTAAGACTGTGACTTTCTTACTGGTTGATCTAACACAGCACAACCATGAGAGATGATTGGTAGGCAGCTGAACACAGCAGACAAGACAATTTCCCTGTATAAGACAATTTCTCTTTCTACAGCTTTCTGGGACGAGATGCGAGGAAAACTGTGGTAATCCTGAACAGTAAGTATAGAGTTCAAGCTGGGAGGAAGGAGCAACAGACAAAAACATCACTACCCTAAAGACAGTCAAGATGTCATTAGACATCTATGACTTCCTTTTATTTATTTTTACTTAAGTAATAGATCTCATAGATGAGTTATCACAAAATAAAGACATGTGTTTGTATCATCTTAAAGCGCTCAAAATAACACTGCTGACAGCATGTTTTTACCCCAAGCCTATCTTCCCATCAAAGCAGCACGATTAATCTCAACTTATACAGTCATAGAGACTTGCAAAAGACTTCCTTAGCCCTGCTTCTCAGTGACTCACCAGGACAGACTGGGTTTAGTATCTAGTCACTGGCGTACATATTTGGGTGATTTCCAAAGTAACGTTATCACTTTAAATTTGAAAGTATTTTCTAGTTTTTAGGGCATGTTAACATTTATTGCAGACTTCATTTAGCTATCACTTTGATGTAGTTGTCAACTAATCCAAACTTGCCACACTTAGGTCTTATGTAGACACAGAGGACGTGAAGATAAATATGCAAGAGTCATTCCACTTAAAGAAACTACAAAATAAAAATTTTTAAAAGTAGGGGCACTTTGAATAAAAACTTGTTTAGGATGAAGAAAAATACATATTTAGCCATGGGAAGAGTTTCCCGATAGCCAGGTCTGTTAAACCCAGGGAAATGGTGATGGCCTTGATTACCTTCACATGCACACTGCGTGTTGACTACTTGATAACTGCTTTTTGAGGTTTTACACCTCTACCACCATAGGAAGAGTCCTTTCCTATAAACCAGAATCTAATTAGAACCAGAGGAATTTTCAACAAGTAAGAAATGTGGGAAAACTAAGAGGAGTCATTGTTCAGTGAAAAAACAAAAAAAAAACTATATTTTCTATAAATGTGTGACCAGAGAATAAAAATAGATTCACTAGATTTCAGTAGATTCATGTATCAGAAAGAATTATTAAATAACAAAATTTACTACTCTTCAAACATACACAGATACTTTGCCTCACCTCATTCTCCAGTTTCTGACCTTATCTTCTACTCCTTCTCCCATACAATCCGTATTTTTTTTTCATTCTTACAGAGAAAATTTACAGTTGCCATAGTGAACACAGAACATTTATTTAGCTCTCATCATGGTAAAGTTGGCTTCTACTTTTTTCCCTCTTCCTGTTTGGTCTCAGTGGATATATATATTAGTTTTGATCCTGGATGTGAAAAATTAGGGTACTCTTTACGGTGGGTGTGATACTGTGAAATATATATTTGATTTTGTCCCCATCTCCTAGCATACAATTTCTAAAATCCCCAAAGTAAGTAGTATCATTTTGCATGCTAATGAGTTGACTGGTGGCTGGCAGCCCCTAGGTAGATTCAGGGTGGGGCTGGTCATTGGAAGGACCAAGGCAGAATGCTTAAAGCCACATCCCTCAACATCCAAGGAAAATAGAGGGGCTGAAGTTGATCATCAATGGCCAGTGATTTAATCAATCATGCCTACATAATGAAGCTTTCATAAAAATCCCAAAGGATGGATTTGAAGAGTTTCTGTACAGCTGAACAGGTGGTGGTTTCTGAAGGGTGGTGCATTCGGAAGACATGCAAGCTCCGTGTCCCTTCCCACATGCTTTGCTCTATGCATCTCTTCATCCGCATCCTCGGTAATATTCTTTGTGATAAACTGTAGATGTAAGTGAGTGTTTCCCTGAGTTCTGTGAGCTGCTCTAACAAATTAATGCAACCCCAAGAGGGAGTCAGGGAACCCCCAATTTGTAACCAGTAGGTCAGAAGCACAGGCAAAACAACTTGTGATTGGCATCAGAATTCTGGGGAGCGGTCTAGGGGACTGAGCCCTCACCCTATGGGATCGGATCCTATCTCCAGGCAGGTAGTGTTGGAATTGAATTGAATTAGAGGACACTCAGCTGTTGTCTGTTGCTGGAAGATTGCTTGCTTGGTGTGTGGGGAAATCCCCACCCACACATCTGGTGTCAGAGGGCTGGGAGAGTATAGCAGGAAGAAACTCAGTTTTTTTTTCCCTACATTCTCAGTGGGAGTGTTGCAACAGCTTGCAAAAGATAAATTACAAATGTGATTGTATGACTTTCATACTCATAACTGAAATTTTCTTTATGTTTACATTTTATTAACCTCAAATTTACACGAGTCCTAACTTTTACATCCATTTTCAAAGTTACTCTTTGTAAACTTGCATTCCAAGTTCTTTCTTGCTATTTTTTCTTTTTTTTCTTTTTGAGATGGAGTCACCACGGCTGGCTAATTTTTGTATTTTTAGTAGAGACGGGGTTTCACTGTGTTGGCCAGGCTGGTCTCCAACTCCTGACCTCGTGATCTGCCCGCCTCGGCCTCGCAAAGTGCTGGGATTACAAGCATGAGGCACCGAGCCTGGCCCTTTCTTGGTAATTTTTATCATAAATGTTTACAACAGGCACATACATGTTTTCTATGAACACTTCTAATAACCACTAGTTTGTTTTATAATGATTTACAAAATGACTTGGACAGTGCCATCTATAGTATAAAGTACTATTTAAAGCATATAATTTGGCAAAAGATTCAACTAGCTACATTGAATTTAAAAAACATAACCCATAGTGCTTTTATTATAACAAGGTATCACATCACATTGTAACTCATATTTCTGAGTCTGGAGTTATAACAGGGATTGACTATATTTTTAATATACAAAACTTTATTCTTTCTTTATAGTTGCCTGACCACAGACTGGGTACATCTCTGGTATATATGGTAAGTTTCACTTATAATACCCAGAAAGACACTGTATTTCTCAGGGTCATTAAAAATGACAGCCTGCCTACTTACTTAGCATCTCATGGAGTAAGATTTCATTACTTCATCACTACCTATGTGACAATATGTCAGGATTTCCTTTTTCAATACCATCTCCTCCACAAACATCAAACCATTATTGTGTCCTTCCCTCAGAGTCTGTTCTAGAAATATCTCCACAAAGGAGATTACTTTAGTGAATTAAAAAGCAGAGCCTGGCCGGGTGCAGTGGCTCACACCTGTAATCCCGACACTTCGGGAGGCCGAGGCAGGCAGACCACTTTGAGGCCAGGAGTTTGAGACCAGCCTGAGCAATATAAAGAAACCCCATCTCTATTAAAAATACAAAAAAAGCTGGGCGCGGTGGCTCATGCCTGTAATCCCAGCACTTTGGGAGGCCGAGGGAGTGGATCACCGAGGTCAGGAGTTTGAGACCCGCCTGACCAACCTGGAGAAACCCCGTCTCTACTAAAAATACAAAATTAGCCAGGCGTGGTGGCACATGCCTGTAATCCCAGCTACTCAGGAGGCTGAGGCAGGAGAATCGCTTCAATCCAGGAGGAATACGTTGCGATGAACTGAGATCGCACCATTACACACCAGCCTGGGCAATGAGAGCGAAACTCTGTCTCAAAAAAAAAAAAAAAAAAAAATTAGTCGAGTGTGGTGGCATGTGCCTATAGTACTGGCTACTCAGGAGGCTGAGATCCTGCCACTTCACTCCAGCCTGGGCAGCAGAGCAAGACTCTGTCTCAGAAAAGAATAAGAAAGCAGCCCCCTCAAATTACCTTAAATGTCTTATTATTTGTTCTAATGGATTGACTTACTCCAGCTGACAAAATAAGGTTATCTATAAAGCAAAAGCCTTGAAATTAAAATTATAAATTAAAATGTTTATAATTATTCTATAAAATATTTAAACAAGAATCAAAACTCAGACATTAAAGACTGGTTACAGCAGAGCTGGGAAAAAAAGCCAGATCCCAGTCTCACTTGCCCCACGGGCTTTTGCAGGTTGCTGGTGGGAATTGGTGCGCTGCTTCTGCTGTGCGGCCTGTCTTCCCTGTGCTTCCGCTGCTGCTGTCTGAGCCGCCAGCAAAATGGGGAAGATGGGGGCCCACCGCCCTATGAAGTGACTGTCATTGCTTTCGATCACGACAGCACTCTCCAGAGCACTATCACATGTGAGTACATTGACCTTTTAACCTGGGAGAAGGACCCCATTTAAATGAATAACGAAAAGAGTGCAAAGGCGTAGAACACTGATCGAGTAATATTAAAGATTCCACGACTCACAATTCCCAGAAGCCTGATGCTGCAGTGACCTGGGCTGTCATTGAAGCTGTGTTCTCAAGGGTCTGTCTGGATGACGATAAAGAAGGAAGTGAAATATTGGAGGCTGTTGGAAGTATTGAATAGGAAGAATTAGCCAGTTTATAACTAGTTACTTTGCTAAAAACTATTTTGAACTCCAAACAGTTGCCTTTTTCAAAATGTCTTGGATTTTGTGAAATCTACTTTTTCTATTTTCTATACTATTTTATATTTTTAAAGAAATTAATGGCATGTACTTTCAGCTCTTTATTCTTCAAGTCTTGATACACTAAATTTTAGCCTTAACATTTTCTCAGTGATTACAAGACACTTTCCCTTTCTTCTGCGGTTCCATTCTTTCCATTACATTTTTTTTTTTTTTTTTTTTTGAGACGGAGTCTCGTTCTGTTACCCAGACCAGAGTGCACTGGCGCAATCTCAGGCTCACTGCAACCTCCGCCTTCCGGGTTCAAGCACTTCTCTCCCTTAGCCTCCAGAGTAGCTGAGATTACAGGCGCCCACCACTACGCCTGGCTAATTTTTGTATTTTTAGTAGACACGGGATTTCACCATCTTGGCCAGGCTGGTCTCAAAACTCCTGACCTTGTGAGCCACCCGTCTCTGCCTCACAAAGTGCTGGGATTACAGGCGTGAGTCACCACGCCTGGCCAAAATTGATTGCTTTCTTTTTTTGAGATGGAGTCCCCCTCTGTTGCCCAGGCTGGAGTGCCGTGATGGGATTTCAGCTCACTGCAAACTCCGCCTCCCAGGTTCAAGAGATTCTCATGCCTCAGCCTCCTGAGTAGCTGGAATTACAAGCAGCCACTACCACACCAGGCTAATTTTTTTTAATTTTTATTTATTTATTTATTTATTTATTTTTATTCTTGGTGTAAACAATTTACCATGTTGATCAGGCTGGTCTCAAACTCCTGACCTCATGATCCACCCGCCTCTGTCTCCCAAAATGCTGGGACTACAAGCATGAGCCACTGTGCCTAGACTATGTTCTTTCCTAAAATTGAAGAGCCAGTACCAGTCAGAACACCAGCTGGCAAAATGTGGATATTTATTTTGAAAAGAGAATGGCTGGGCGCAGTGGCTCCTGCCTGTAATTCCAGCACTTTGCGAGGCTGAGGCGGGTGGCTTACTTGAAGTCAGGAGTTCGAGACCAACCTGGCCAACATGATGAAACCTCATCTCTACTAAAAATACAAAAACTAGCCGGGCGTGGTGGCACGCACCGGCAATCCCAGCTACTCGGGAAGCTGAGGCGTGACATTCGCTTGAACCTGGGAGGCAAAGGTTGAAGTGAGCCAAGATCATGCCACTGCACTCCAGCCTGGGTGAGTGACAGAGCAAGACCCTGTCTCAAAACAACAGCAACAACAACAACAAAAATAGAATGATATGAAGTGTTGCTATTCACCTTTCCTACCTCCCCTTTCTCACTGTCGTCTTAGGAAAAAAAGATAACCAACGCTGGGCACCATGGCTCAGGCCAAGGTGGGCAGATCGCCTGAGCTTAGGCGTTTGAGACCACCCTGGGCAACATGGTGAAACTCCGTCCCTATTAAAATACAAAATTTAGCAGGGCGTGGTGGCACGGGCTTGTAGTCCCAGCTACTCGGGAGGCTGAGGCACAAGAATCATTTGAACCCAGGAGGTGGAGGTTTCAGTGAGCCCAGATGGCGCCACTTCACTCCAGCTTGGGCTACAGAGTGAGACACCATCTAAGAAAGAAAGAAAAAAAAAAAGGAAAGGAAGAAGAAAAAGAAAAATTAAAAAAATAGCTGAGCATGGTGGCTCATGCTTGTAATCCCAGAACTTTGGGAGACCGAGGCAGGTGAATCATTTGAGGCCAGGAGATCGAGACCAGACTGGCCAACATAGTGAAACCCCACCTCTAATAAAAATACAAAAATTAGCCAGGCATGTTGGCACATGCCTGTAATCCCAGCTACTCGGGAGACTGAGGAAGAAGAGAATCGTCTGAACCTGGGAGGCAGAGATTGCAGTGAGCTGAGATTGTGCCACTGCACTCCAACCTGGGTGACAGAGTGAGACCCTGTCTTAAAAAAAAAAAAAAGAAAAGAGATGAGGTAAAAATAAATAATCCTAAGGAGTCTATAGTATCGGGGGCTGGGGGAAAGGGATCTAAGTCTGAAAGGGGAAAGGACAGGGTTGAGATGCAGAAATATTCTTGGCCGGGTGCGGTGGCTCACTCCTATAATCCCAGCACTTTGGGAGGCCAAGGCGGGTGGATCACCTGAGGTCAGGAGTTCGAGACCAGCCTGGCCAACATAGTGAAACCCCCTCTCCACTAAAAATACAAAAATTAGCTGGGTATGGTGGTGCGTGCCTGTAATCCCAGCTACTCGGGAGGCTGAGGGAGGAGAATCGCTTGAACCCAGGAGGAGGAGGTTGCAATGAGCTGAGATCCGCCGTTGCACTCCAGCCTGGGCAACAAGAGCGAAACTCCATCTCAAAAAAAAAAAAAAAAAAAAGAGAGAGAGATGCAGAAACATTCTTTAGATTATTTGAGGATACCAGAGAAAACAGGTCCTTCTAGCAGAGCAGGAAGCCGGGTTGTAAACATGCTTCAAAGGATATTCATAAAATATGGGGCAAGGAGTGACAATGAGTTTGGACGCTTGTTAAAAATGAAGCGACAGTTAAGTGTGAGGTAAGTCTGTGCTGTCTGAGGGTGTCCCATTTCCCTTAGTTCCTTAGCTCTGTTCCTTCTTTCTTCACAGCTCTGCAGTCGCTGTTTGGCCCTGCAGCTCGGAGGATCCTGGCTGTGGCGCACTCCCACAGCTCCCTGGGCCAACTGCCCTCCTCTTTGGACACCCTCCCAGGGTATGAAGAAGCTCTTCATATGAGTCGCTTCACAGTAGCCAGGTGTGGGCAGAAAGCACCTGATCTACCCCCAGTGCCTGAAGAAAAGCAGCTGCCTCCGATAGAGAAGGAGTCAACTTGAATAGTTGACTCTTGGAACTGATAAGAGCTGCCATTTTATAAATTGGGGTGGAGGTATGTCCAGAGTCTGTGGGAAAATGGAACACATTCTTTTCTAACCCTCAGAAGTTTTAGGATGGCATCTAACACCATCATTCCAGGGAAAGATGGTTCTTACTCTTCATTCGCAGGCCTTTATATCTTCTGATACAGAATGCTCTAATTGGGAACTCTTAATTTTTTTTATCCAATGGTCAAAATCTGCAAGGAATCTCTAGCCATGCTGATTACCACTAAACCGGGAAAACATGAAGGTGTCTTGAATTCCTTCAACTATTGAGTGCATATAAAATTCCTGTACCCACATGATACTGCCAGTTGCGTCTCTCTGTGTCAGCTAATCCATTGCGATAAAGTGGAAAAGAAAGACAACAGTGTTAGCACAGCCATCAACATTAATGCACTGAATGCATGCATCTTTCCTTCTGAGACAGCAATCAATTTTACACCAAATGACAATGATCATCTTAGACAGCACAACATACCCACCCGGATATCTAAAAGCTAGGGATGGGATTGCTGATACGGGCTAAAAGAACACAGTATAGTATTCAAGTGCCAAATATCAGTCTTTCTTTCCTCTGGTCCTGCCCCTCCGCAGTATGAAAAACCATACTCACAGAACCATACTGTGGAGTAACAGTTGGATTAATTCTTCAGTTCCTCTGCACTGTAAACACATACGTGTGCACACATGCATGTACACATGCTGTGTACACAGTGTACATACTGTGCAGTAACAGTTGGATTAATTCTTCAGTTCCTCTGCACTGCAGACACATACGTGTGCACACATGCATGTACACATGCACCCTGTTTTAACTCTAAAGGTTTAAATAGTGTTGCTTTGCTTCTTTCCTGTTTTGCCTGGACCACTTAAAGCCACAACACTCTGTAGTGACTCACGCTAGTCTCTAGGGGTGGCCCTCACTGCCACCTAGTGGAGCCATGGTAGAAAATACACTCTCCTTTAAGCCTATCGGCATGGCTCTCCAGTTCTTGGAGCAAAAACTAAATGGTGAACTAAGCCTGGATGGAATGAATGCTTCCCAGGAACCATGCCGCAGTGTAGTGCTAATCTATCCACATATCATACCACCTCCCAGAGTATTATCGGAAAATCGAGGAAGTGATGCATATTTGGGGAAAAACTACTCACCTTAGATAAGTCACTGAAATCCTTCCTTTTTCTTTTTTTCTTTTCTTTTTTTTTTCCTTTTTTTTTGAGATGGAGTTTTGCTCTTGTAGCTCAGGCTGGGATGCAATGGCATGATCTCGGCTCACTGCAACCTCCTCCACCTCCCGGATTCAAGCGATTCTTCTGCCTCAGCTTCCCGAGTAGCTGGGATTACTGGTGCCCGCCACCATGCCCAGTTAATTTTTGTATTTTTAGTGGGGAGGGGGTTTCACCATGTTGGCCAGACTGGTCTAGAACTCCTGACATCAGGTGATCCACCCCCCTCGGCCTCCCGAAGTGCTGGAATTACAGGCCTGACCCACCGCTCCTGCCCTGAAATATTTAAAGCAGTTTTCTCACCTAGAAAACAGGGAATAATAACACCTCAGAAGGTTGTTGTGAAGATCAAAGAAGCTAAATGTATGCGGCATAATTTGTAAAGTGTTATGCATATGTATGTTATTCTTCCTACTGTCATCTAACCTTCCCTTGTCTGCTATGATTTTTCCGAGAGCTATGTTCCCATTTTTGCCAGCTATGTTACTGTTGTCACACCTGAAGTGGCTTTATGTTTATCAATAAATACTTGTTGATTGAGGTAAACAACAACAGATATAAGTGATTCCTCTTAATATGTTCTGGGTAGAGGTAAGGAATATTTGAGAAATCTGTTTATTAGCCAATTAATTAGCTCCAGTACTCAGAGAGGCAACACAGAGCCAGGGATTGGCTAATTAGTGCAGCTCCTTGTTAACTACATTCTTGGAATGCTCACTTAGCCCAGAGGGGAAAATGTTCTGAGTATAACCCGCTGTTGATCTGAAATTATCCTGAGTCATTTAACAAATTGGCTCTGGGAATTATTGAAATGCATGCATTGCTAATAGCGCCTGAAGTGACTTTGTTTTACTGCTGCCAGATGAGTCATTCAGTCCTCAAAGACACATTCCAGAAGACATTCTAGGCTCTTCTATTCAGGCACCAGGACGCCACAGACTTGACAAAGGTAAAACGTTCATTGGCATTAGAAAATCTTGGGGAAATCTTGCCTATAAGGTCTTATTCTAAAGGACTCTCTCTGCCCCACAGCCACTTCCTAGCCCCTACCACCTTATTTGAAATATACAATCACTTCCAACCGTGACATGCTACTCTGTCCCCTGTCTCCATCCCATAGTATGCCTTTTCCTAATCTGCTTCACATGTGCTGCTCCTCAGTCACGTGGAGTCGCTCACTCCGGTAACCCTCCCATTTGGTCACGAGTTATTTGCACCCCTTTGGCCTCAATTATTTCTATACTGAATCTAATACATCTGTTAATCACCTCCATCACCATCATTATTGTTCTCAATTTTTTAAAATCCTTTTTAACTCTCTTCACATCTACTCGTCAAACACTGGCTCGGCTGGGCACAGTGCCTCACGCCTGTAATCCCAGCACTTTGGGAGGCCGGCGTGGGTGGATCACTTGAAGTCAGGAGTTCCAGACCAGCCTGGCCAACATGGTGTAACCCCATCTGTACTAAAAACACAAAAATTAGCCAGGTGTGGTGGCGCGGGCCTGTAGTCCCAACTACTCAGGAGGCTGAGGCAGGAGAATCTCTTGAACCTGGGAGGTGGAGGTTGCAATGAACCGAGATCATGCCACTGCACTCCAGCCTGGGCAATAAGAGCAAAACTCCGTCCCAAAAAACATAAAATAAATAAATAAATAAATGAATAAATAAATAAATAAACTTAGTTGTGCTTGCATTACAATCATTTAACAGGTTTTGTGTGTGTTCAGCAAATATGATTTAAGAAATTATGTACCAGCTGGGGGCGCGGTGGCTCACGACTGTAATCCCAGCAGTTTGGGAGGCCAAAGAGAGCAGATTACAATGTCAGGAATTCAAGACCAGCCTGACCAACATGGTGAAACCCTGTCTCTACTAAAAATACAAAAAGTAGCTGGGCGTGGTGGCACATGCCTGTAATCCCAGCGACTCAGGAGACTGAGGCAGAAGAATCGCTTGAACCCGGGAGGCGGAGGTTGCAGTGAGCTGAGATTGTGCCACTGCACTCCAGCCTGGGCAACAGAGCGAGACTTTGTCTCTTAAAAAAAAAAAAAAAGAAAGAAAGAAATTATGTACCAAGAAAAGTGTAGAGCATACAGAACAAACAAACAGGGCCTCTGCCTTTCCGTCTTCACAGAGTTTACATCTTCACAGAGTTACTTTTTCAGGAATATTAAGAAAAAGCAAGATAAAATAATACCAGATTTATAAATACAAAGAGCTAAACAAAGACTGAGAGCAGACAACAAATAGGAGAGGGTAGAGGATACTTGGGAGAAGCAAAATAAGGGAAAAGCATTTTCGAAGATAAGAAAAGCCTTGGTAAATCTGAGAAACTTAAAAAAAAAAAATAGAAAAAACAGTAGAGGCTGGGTGCGGTGGCCCACGCCTATAATCCCAGCACTTTGGGAGGCCGAGGAGCGTGGATCACTTCAGGTCAGGCATTCATGACCAGCCTGGCCAATATGGTAAAACCCCATATCTACTAAAAACACAAAAATTAGCGGGGCGTGGTAGCTTGTGCCTGTAGTCCCAGCTACCCTGGAGGTGAGGCAGGAGAATTGCTTGAACCCAGGAGGCAGAGGTTGCAGTGAACCAAGATAGTGCCACTGCATTCCAGCCTGGGCAACTAAGCGAGACTCTGTCAACAACAACAAAAAAACATGTATTGAGAAGCGGTGGAAGGATTTTTTTTTTTTTTTTAGACAGAGTTTCCCTCCTGTTGCTCAGGCTGGAGTGCAGTGGTGCGATCTCTGCTCACTGCAACCTCTGCCTCCTGGGTTCAAGTGGTTCTCCTGCCTCAGCCTCCCAAGCTGGAGCTACAGGCATGAGCCACCACACCCAGCTAATTTTTGTATTTTTTGTAGAGACGGGGTTTCACTATGTTGGCCAGACTGGTCTCCAACTCCTGACCTCAGGTGATTCATCTGCCTCGACCTCCCAAACTGCTGGGATTACAGGCATGAGCCACCACGCCTGGCCTTTGGAAGGATTTTAAATAAGTCACTTGATGCAATTTGAATTTTAAGACAATGACTCTCAGTGCTACAGGAGAATGGAGTGGCGTGGGAAAGTCAGAAGGTCAGAAGTCAAAGGTCAGATCAGGGAAAGTCTTCAGAGGTACTGAAGAATAGTGGATAAAAGATGATTGTGGATAGGATGAGTGTGGTGAGAATAAAGGGAGAGAGAGAGATAAATGTAGGAATTTGAGAAATATATTGGAGATAGGATCATCAGGACTTGCTGCTGAATTGGAGAGGAAAATGTATTAAGGAAAGGAAGTGAAGAATGACTTCTAGATCATTTACCTGAGCTGATGCATGGAAAGTACAGGTATTTATTAGTATGGAGAAGACTGGAGAAAGACCAGATTCAAGAGAAAATGTAAACAATGCTTTCTAAAAGTGAGAAATAAGGCATTCACTGGTGAAATATGTACCAAGTTAATCTAAGACAAGTCCTACTGCACTAAACAGTAAAAGAAACTCAAACGTGCTAATGGATTAAGTCAAAGTTTTCTTTGGAAATGAATGAGAAAAGCCTCAATTCGTGAAAAACAAAAGAAAAAGGAATTTTACATTAGTCATTTAGCTTTGTAATGTTTTCAAGATAATTCACGGGAGACTGCATGGCAACTGTTGGTTATGTCTCTCTGAGACTCTGGGGTTTGGACAGGAGGATGTAAGTTTGGAAACTATCAAGTTAAAATATATATTCATATATATGGACATAAATGAGATCATCTCTCCCCATCCTCACCCTTTTGATTTTTTTTCCCTCTCACTCCTTTAATTTTTCTCTTTCCACCAGTTTCTTCCCTTTAGCATACAGTAGTTTAGTATGAATTGTATACTATAAAGGGAGGGCAGTGCATGAAGTTGAAGTGGCACACTGCTCAGCTTGCACCAAGCAATTCGGTAACTGAACTTGAAGACAATGATGGGTGACTTAACGTTTTATTTGCAGGAAAGTTCCATTATGTAAAGAAAGATACCCTGATGAAAGTTTGAGGTCTTAGCTGAAATGTGAGGAAGGCAGATCTTAATCCTGACTAGGAGAATATTGTAAAAAATCCTAGTTAAAAATGGGGAGCTTGCTGGGTGCAGTAGCTCATGCCTGTAATCCCAGCACTTTGGGATGCCGAGGCGGGCGGATCACCTGAGGTCAGGAGTTCGAGACCAGAGTGGCCAACATAGTGAAACCCTGTCTCTACTAAAAATACAAAAATTAGCCAGGCATGGTGGCACATGCCTGTAATCCCAGATACTCAGAAGGCTGAGGCAGGAGAATCCCTTGAATCCAGTAGATAGAGGTTGATGTGAGCCGAGCTCACACCACTGCACTCCAGCCTGGGTGGCAGAGCAAGACTCTGTCTCAAAAAAAAGATGATGATGGGCATGAAAAGGAACATTGAGGTGATGGTAAAATGTTGTTCTTTTTTTTTTTTTTCAACAGAATTCTAAGCTGTGCTCAATTGAAAAAACAAAAGTAACAAAGTGGTTAAAAACATGATTTTTAACACAATTGTTCTCTAGGTCTCTCCTATAATTTTAAGCAGAGGAAATGCACTGGCCCCTCTTTCTCAGTTCAAATAACATAAATATGCACAAACCCTCTGAGCCAGGCAGCTCCAATCTGTGGTCTTTTCAACTTACTGTCAAGGGTGATTACACTGGACAAAAAACCACATCCTCTATCACTTTTTTTTTTTTTTTTTTTGAGACAGAGTCTCGCTCTGTCGCCCAGGCTGAAGTACAGTGGCATGATCTTCGCTCACTGCAGCCTCCGCCTACTGGGTTCAAGTGATTCTCCTGCCTCAACCTCCCAAGTAGCTGGGACTACAGGCATGCACCACCACGCCCTGCTAATTTTTTTTTTTTTGTATTTTCAGTAGAGCTGGGTTTTGTCATGTTGGCCAGGCTGCTATCAAACTCCTGTCCTCAAGCAATCCACCCACCTCAGCCTCCCAAAATGCTGGGATTACAGGCATGAGCCACCGTGCCCAGCCTTCCTATCACTTTTTACTTGTGAGGACTAAGCTCTGATTTTTTAATCTTACCCTAATTCCTATCTAAGGGGTCTGGGGAGTCATGCCCTACTAACCATAAATTCTCATCAGATGGATTTTATTTAACCCTGTATATCATGACTTACTTTCCCATCTGACTCTGGCATAACATGTGACAAAGAAGAAAGTCAAAATATTTTACCCCAAAACATGGATCTTTGCCACATTTTGAAATGGCCCTGCAAAGCTGTCCTTTGTGGGGGGAATATTTGCATCCATAAAGAATCTCAGCTGGCTGCAGTGGCTCATGCTTGTAATCTCAGCACTTTGGAAGGCTGAGGCAGGCAGATCAACTGAGGTCAGGAGTTCAAGACCAGCCTGGCCTACATGGTTAAATCTGTCTCTACCAAAAATACAAAAATTAGCCCGGAGTGGTAGCATGCACCTGTAATCCCAGCTACTTGGGAGGCTGAGGCAGGAGAATTGCTTGAACCCAGGAGGCAGAGGTTACAGTGCACCGAGATTGTGCCATTGCACTCCAGCTTGGGCAAAAAGATAGAAATTCCGTCTCAAAAATCATCATCATCATCATCATCATCATCATCTCTATTAACATAGCTAGATCTTTTCTTCCTGGCCCTCCCAGTCCTAAAGAGATTAACTAAGAGTCTGGCACCTTTTAAATATCTGAATAGGAAATCATTGCCATCTATTGTCTCTAAGGACAGCCACTATAAGACTTCAAAAGAACCTTGGTCTCTACAATCTTTTATTTTAACCTGAACACTTCCTTTCTATGGATCCCAGGTCTTTAGACAAACTCAACAAATTGTCAACCAGAAAAAATGTTTAAATGTAAAATGTTTAAATTTGCCTGGAAGCACCCCCCCGCCCCGGCCTGGAAGCCTGCACCCCGCCCGCTTTAAGTTGCCCCACCTTTCTGGACCAAACCAAGATATTACTTAAATGTATTTGATGGATGTCTCATGCCTCCCTAAAATCTATAAAACCAAGCTGCACCCCGACCACCTTGGGCACATGTTCTCAGGACCTCCTGAGGGCTGTGTCATGGGCCATGGTCACTCATATTTGTCTCAGCATAAACATCTTCAAATATTTTAGATTTTGACTCTTTTCGTCAACTCTTGCTAAAACCAAAACTCTTGGAGTCAGGGCTGTGTCCAGTGTGTTGTCAATTTCTGAAAGAAGGTGTTGATACGTGCATAGCAGGAGGAAGTGACCCTGACAACACAAAACTCCTAATCTGTGCGGGAAACCTGAAAGATGAACCTATATTAAATTTACACAAGGACAAACAAACTGTTCTTCAGTGGGGAGGCTGGGTCTGACACATTCTATGGCTGTGATGACTAGTTGTCGGTGGTTTACAGGCAAATACAACAGTATAGAGTGCTTTGCAGTAGCCTGTTTTCCCTCCAAGTCTAGCTCAGGAACTGCAGCATCAGTTCTAATTGAGTTGGCCTTGTAGGTATGGCTGTAAGATCTTTATTTTATTTTATTTATTTTTTATTTTTATTTTTTTGAGACAGAGTTTCGCTCTTGTTGCCTAGGCTGGAGTGCAATGGCGCAATATTGGCTCACTGCAACCTCTGCCTCCCAGGTTCAAGCGATTCTCTTGCCTCAGCCTCCCAAGTAGCTGGGATTACAGGCATGCGCCACCACGCCCGGCTAATTTTGTATTTTTAGTAGAGATGGGGTTTCTCCACGTTGGTCAGGCTGGTCTCAAACTCCCGACCTCAGGTAATCTGCCTGCCTCGGCCTCCCAAAGTGCTGGGATTATAGGCGTGAGCCACCATGCCGGCCCAGCTTTGCGATCTTTATCAGTCTTTATCAGTTAATTAGCATTTACTTGCATTTACTTGCATATGAGAGTACAGAAATAAAGCAGAAACAGGAATTGTTTAACAAATTTAAGTGGCAGGAGATTGAGATGGCAAACTCTGGGGAAGGTATGTTTTGTTTTCTTTTCCTTGGGTAAAGTAGCTTGGCTGGAAGGTAACAAAGAGGTCAGGGCAGGATATCTGCCCTTGAGCAAGCCACCTGGGAAAATGATTTCAGTGATGATTTCAGTGATTTATGGATTGTCTAAGATACATGGAGAGTTCAACTGTGGAAAATATGTGACATGCTGTCACTGAGTAGTGGTGGCCAATGTCCTTCCACTGGCATCTCCACCTTGGTTAACCCAGAATTGTGCTATTTCCCACCCCAGGGTGCCTCACAACTTTAGAAGTCTGGGAAGGGTACTATGAAAGTAAGCAGTATGGGGCCGGGCGTGGTGGCTCATGCCTGTAATCCCAGCACTTTGGGAGGCTGAGGCAGGAGGATCACAAGGTCAGGAGATCGAGACCATCCTGGCCAAGATGGTGAAACCCCATCTCTACTAAAAATACAAAAACTAGCTGGGCCTGGTAGCACGTGCCTATAGTACCGGCTACTCGGGAGGCTGAGGCAGGAGAATCGCTTGAACTCGGGAAGCGGAGGTTGCAGTGAGCCGAGATCACGCCACTGTACTCCAGCCTGGGCGACAGAACAAGACTCCGTCTCCAAAAAAAAAAAAGTAAACAGTGTTGAAATCTAAAGGATATTTGAATTTTAAACATTAATTACATGGTATAATGGCATTTTCTGTTTATAAGAAAAGATATAAAAAATTTACAATGTGAATCATGGAGACTGGTGAAAATTCCAGGAGTGATGTGACAGGAATTAATCTGGAAGACAGGTTGGTTTCTTTTTATGGAAGGCATTAAATGTGAGCTTGAGCAGTTTGGACTTTATCCTGCAGTCGATGAAAGCCATCACAAGTTCTTGAAGAGGAAAAAGGGATAATGTAACTTTTAAGATGCTTTGGTGTCACTAAAAAATGAAAAAGAGAAGTAAAATACAGGAGACAGGGTGACCATTACGGCTAAGGAGCTACCCTAAAGGCAATCTCTTTAATTCCTATGATAAAATCTTACTTATGGACAAAGTTATGAAATAAGGCAGACTCAGTTAACGCCTCTTCTCTCTCAGCCTCCGAGTACCAAACCTTAAATTGTTTCTGTTACCCTTTGGTTCTTGCTATTCCTGTTTGATAAATGATACCAGTGCTACAAGTATCTAGGCTTTTCTTTAATTCCGACTTTGTGTATCAAACTTGCCTATACAGGATCTCTCTTGTGTGCTCTTCTCTTACACTATAGTTAGGACCTGCTCTCCCCTCCAATATTAATACTAATTACCATAAATGATAAAGTTGAGTACTATCCTCTCTCTCCCAAAGAGTTGTAACTTCAAACTCAGTAAATACCTAAGTTGATAAATGCAAATCCAATTCAGTGAG
Source organism: Theropithecus gelada (assembly GCF_003255815.1). Taxonomy (NCBI): domain Eukaryota; kingdom Metazoa; phylum Chordata; class Mammalia; order Primates; family Cercopithecidae; genus Theropithecus; species Theropithecus gelada. The sequence continues at coordinate 94,518,163 of NC_037679.1, read as the reverse complement.
AACAAAAGTTGATTAAGAGGATGGGTATTGCCGGGCGCGGTGGCTCAAGCCTGTAATCCCAGCACTTTGGGAGGCCGAGGCGGGTGGATCACGAGGTCAGGAGATCGAGACTATCCTGGCTAACATGGTGAAACCCCGTCTCTACTAAAAATACAAAAAACTAGCTGGGCGTGGTGGCGGGCGCCTGTAGTCTCAGCTACTTGGGAGGCTGAGGCGGGAGAATGGCATGAACCCGGGAGGCGGAGCTTGCAGTGAGCCGAGATCACGCCACTGCACTCCAGCCTGGGAGCACAGCGAGACTCCGTCTCAAAAAAAAAAAAAAAAAAGAGGATGGGTATGGTGGCTCACATCTGTAATCCTAGCACTTTGGGAGGCCAAGGCGGGTGGATCACCTGAGGTCAGGCGTTCAAGACCAGCCTGGCCAACATGGTGAAACTCCCATCTCTACTAAAAATATAAAATTAGCCAGGCGTGGAGGCGCTTGCCTGTAATTCCATCTACTTGCTCGCCTGTAATCCCAGCTACTTGGGAGGCTGAGGCAGGAGAATCACTTGAATCTGGGAGGTGGAAGTTGCAATGAGCTGAGATTGCACCACTGCACTCCAGCCTGGGCAAAAAGAGCAAAAATGTATCTCAAAAAAAAACAAAAAACAAAAAACTCCTGACCTCAGGTGATCTGCCTGCCTCAGCCTCCCAAAATGCTGGGATTACAGGCATGAGCCACTGTGCCTAGATCCTTTTATTTTTTAATTTATGTTTTATTTTTTAAAATTAAATCTATGTATCCTTACAGATTGAAAATTCAAACAGCCCCGCAAGGCTTGTGAAGAAAAATAGCACCTTCCCACCACACACATATTTTCTACTCCCTACTTTTTTAGCTGGTATTTTTAGGCCTACAGTTCTTCAAATACTATACATATGTTGCTATTCTTGATTTTTATTTTTGGTTTGGAAACCATCTATTGACTTGCCATTATAAAAGATGAAAATGAGGCTCTTTTTTTACCACCACCTCCACCTTTGCTAGCATCACACATCTGAATATTTCTCATGCCCTCCTATCATCCAAATATGATGATATCTTAATTTTGATTAGATCAGTATAATTAGAAACAAGAAAGGGAGCATTAATGGTTAAGAGCCTGAAACTGGGCTTTAAGGGTAAAAATTGTAGCTCTGCTCTTTACTCCCTGTCCAATCTTGCTGTAGTCACCTAATCTTTCTAGCTTCAATTTCCTCAACTGTAAAATGATGAAAAATGAGTATACCTACATTATATTATATGAGGACTATGGGAGTTGATATATATATTCATATATAATAACATATTTAAAACATGCACATTAATATACTAATATGTATTAATCACTTTCATTATCTTATAGATTATCTTTCATCTCTCATCATCTCTTTCTAAAAGGAAAATTATGCTTCCTTAATCCCACATCTTTTTCTTTCTTGGTTTATTTTCTCATTGTGGGGGTTCTTACTGAAAACAAGAACATTAAAAGTAAATTTTGGGGACTGGGCAAGGTGGCTCACGCCTGTAATCCTAACACTTTGGGAGGCAGAGGCGGGTGGATCACCTGAGGTCAGGAGTTTGAAACCAACCTGGCCAACATGGTGAAACCCCATCTCTATTAAAAATACAAAAAAATTAGCCAGTGTGGTGGCACATGCCTGTAATTCCTGCTACTTGGGAGGCTGAGGCAGGAGAATTGCTTGAACTCAGGAGGTGGAGGTTGCAGTGAGCCAAAATCGTGCCATTGCACTCCAGCCTGGGCGACAGAGCGAGACTCAGTCTCAAAAAAAAGGTGAATTTTAGGAGAGTTTCCATGTCTAAGAATGTCTTGAGCTTCCCCCACACTTAAACAATACTATAGCTTGTTATAAAATTCTCGGAAGAAAATAATTTCCCTTAAAAATTAAAGGCATAGGTCTTTAAATAAAAGCTGATCTCCTCTTCTGTCATCTCTCTGAGACTCCTATTATTTGAATGGCGAATTTCTAACATTTCACCTCTTTAAACAAATCTGACCTCCCTCCCCTGTTGCTTCTCTGTGATTCCTCGTATTTGAATGTGGGACTTCTAATTTACCTTCCCTGCCCCCTTTTTTTTTTTTTCTTTGGTCTTACTGCTTTACTTTCTAGGACATTTCCTTTAACTTTCTTCTAATATTTCTCCTGAATTTTTTCTTCTCATACTTTCAATTTTTAAGATTTTTTTTCTCTAAATGTTATTTGGCTGCAGCTGTTTTTGTTTCATGGAAGCAATCTTTCCTCTTCTTTTTCCGAGGATGTTAATGATACAATTTTTTGGTGTTTCTATCTCCCTGAGTAATCTTTAATTTTCTTCAAATTGTTTTTCTCTTACTGAGTCATATTGGACCTTTCCTTCAAATCCCTGGAGATTTTTGACTACTTGCTGTCTTCTTATATTTGAAAGCAGGATGCTACAAAGGCTCATTTGAAATTCTGCATGCACAGCCCGGTGCGGTGGCTCACGCCTCTAATCCCAGCACTTTGGGAGGCCGAGGCAGGCAGATCACTTGAGGTCAGGAGTTGGAGACCAACCTGGTCAACATGGTGAGACCCTGTCTCTACTAAAAATACAAAAATTAGCTCGGTGTGGTGGTGAGCTCCTGTAATCCCAGCTACTCGGGAGGCTGGGGCACAAGAATCGCTTGAACCGGGGAGGCAGAGGTTGCAGTGAGCCGAGATCGCGCCACTCTACTCCAACCTGGGCAACAGAGCGATACTCTATCTCAAAAAAAAAAAAAAAAAGAAAGAAAGAAAGAAAGAAAGAAAGAAAGAAAGAAAGAAACTCTACATGCATGCAAACAACCTTGTAGAATTCTACATGCATCCAACCATGGTCTTCTACTGGGCAGGTTGTCGGCTGGGTTGAATAACTGGAACAGACTCCAAGGAAGAAGGTTGGGGATTTAGGAGTCAGTATGGAAGTTCTCACTTAATATTCCTGTTTTCAGTACGCTGTCTTCTACGGAGCCCTTTTCCTCTAGCTTTTCCAATTCATAGACTCTTTGTTTCTTCTCTATAAAGAATAAATCTCAAGACTATACGGGGATGGGAGAGAAGAAATTACATGGCTATATAGGGCTAAGGAGATAACTTGGTAGTAAAAATGCCTGTGCCTTTCTAAATCATCTAATGAGTAGGCTACTTTAGAATTTTTACTGCCAACTTCAGATTCCGTTCCTTAAGTCTACTTTGTAAGTTATTTATCATTTGTTAGCCTTCTTTCTAGAGTTTAAAATTGATTCCTACTTCCCCCTTTTCTCTGATGTAGTAAGGTAGTTTGTTTGTTTGTTTGTTTTGAGATGGAGTCTCACTCTGTCACCCAGGTTGGAGTGCAGTGGCGTGATCTCAGCTCACTGCAACCTCTGCCTCCTGGGTTCAAGCGATTCTCCTGCCTCAGCCTCCCTAATAGCTGGGACTACAAGCACACGCCACCACGCCTGGGTAATTTTCGTATTTTTAGTAGAGGTGGGGTTTCACTATGTTGGCCAGGCTGGTCTTGAACTTCTGACCTCAGGTGATCTGCCAGCCTCAGCCTCTCAGAGTGCCAGGAGTACAGGCATGAGCCACCGCACCTGGCCTGATTTTGTGAGTTTTTTACTTCCTTTTTTCTTTACAGTCTATCTTTATTTCCTAGAGCTGCTGTAACATAGCACTACAAACTAGATGGCTCAAACAACAGAAATGTATTGTCTCACTGTTCCAGAGGCTGAACGGCTGATATTAAAGTGTCAGCAGAGTGAGGTTCTTCTGAGGACTGGGAGGAAGAATCTGTTCCATGCCTGTCTCCCAGCTTCTAGTATCCTCAGGTGTTCTTTGGGTTGTGGATGACGTTCTTCCTGTGTCTTCACATCCTCTTTCCTTTATTCATGCCTGTTTTTGTGTCCAAATTTCCCCCCTTTTATAAGAACACCAGTCATATTGACTACAATCCACTCGAAAGATCTATTCTTAATTTAATCATCTGCAAAGACCTTGTTTCCAAATGAGGACACAGTCACTGATAATGGAAGCTAAAGCTTCCACATCTTTTTGGACGACACAATTCAACCCATTACACAGTTGTTTTAGCGCCGCCTCAGGAGACAGCAAAGCCAAAAATACCTTTTCATTCCACCGTCTTAAATTAGAAGTCTATCCTTTGCTCCTTTCATGATGCTATATTGCGTATTTTGAGTCTTTGTGTCATGAGTTATCCAAGGCCCTGACAACATAAAAACAATATATGCTGTTTTTGCATTCTTTTATGAGGTAGTCAGTCAGGGAGGACACAAAAGGAGACAGAGGAGACTGAGGAAAACATTTTCTGACAAGTAATTTTTGTTTACTTGTGAGTAACAAAGTTTACTCACAAGTTGCAGAGACAGCAGTCACAGCATGCCATACAGGTCACACATCAGAAAGACACCAGGGAGGTCAGGGGAAAGAAGACAGGAGCGAGGGTAAGGTTTAGGTCAAAGCGTTCAATGGGGTTGCCATAGGAAAAACAGGAAAGGGACGGGTAAACAATTTAGTTTGAAATACTTCTATGGGCTCTAAACCACAAAGGTTGTCCCTGGTTGCCTGGTAACTGGTCCTCCTATGATTAAGAGAGAAATGTTGCCTCTTGGAATACGCAGGTTGGATATAGGAGGTATAGCTCTAGATTGGTGAGTTTGTATATCAAAGGCATGTTCTCAGCTGAGCCCTTGCTATCTCTAAGAACTGGTTAGCTCTGGTAAAGACAGTCTCTCCCCAGCCAGAATTTTTTTTTTTTTAAATGTCAAACACCATAATATACAGAAAATAAGAAAAACTCTCTCTCTCTCACTACTGGAAGAGACTATCTGAAACTAGGAACCTGGATGCCATTAGAACTCCCCCAAACTCTGTATGTATCTCTATCTCTCTCTATCCCTGTCATATACCTTGCCTCTCTGAGTGTTATCTTTCTCTATCTCATTTATCTGGTGACTGCTTGAGACCAAAACAATAGCAGCCCCTGATCTCGTATCATCCACTATGGTCTGAATGTGTGTATCATCTCCAAATTCGTACATGGAAATCCTAACCCATAAGATGATATTATTAGGAGGTGAGGCCTTTGGTAGGTGATTAAGTCATGAGACTGGAACCCTCATAAATGGATTAGTGCCGTTATAAAAGAGGCCTGAGGCAGAACCCTCTTTCTTTCCTTCTGCTATGTGAGGTTGGAGTGAGAAGACAGCTGTCTATGAGGAAGCGGGCCCTCACCAGTTAATCAGCTGGCACCTTGATCTTGGACTTTCCAGTCTCCTGAACTGTGAGAAATGAATCTCTGTTGTTCATAAACCACCCAGTCTGTGTATTTTGTTATAGCAGCTGGAATGGACTAAGATATTATCTAAACTTCATCATCAAAGAAGAAGGGGCTTCTTTAGTTCATATGCAAGAAATTCTAAGGAAAAATTCGGATTAATCTTATGGTCAAGGCAGTGAGATTTTATGATTGGTGGGTTCCACTAGAACCATGTGGTGTCAATGTAAAAAGAGTAGTTACCTCTGAAACCATACATACATCCCACCCCCCGCCAAAAAAAAAAACAAGGAGATGTCATGGGCGTCATGTTTTTTGTTTGTTTGTTTGTTTGAGACGCAGTTTTGCTCTTGTTGCCCAAGCTGGAGTTCAATGGCACGATCTCAGCTCACTGCAACCTCCACCTCCCAGTTCAAGCGATTCTCCTATCTCAGCATCTCGAGTAGCTGGGATTATAGGTGCGAGCCACCACGCCTGGCTAACTTTTTGTATTTTCAGTAGAAACAAGGTTTCACCATATTAGCTAGACTGGTCTCGAACTCCTGACCTCAGGTGATCTGCCCACCTCAGCCTCCTGAAGTGTTGGGAGATTACAGGTGTGAGCCACCACACCCAGCTGGCATCACGTTATCTAATGAACAATGCATCATTATACGTGCTATGACAAAGATAAGCACACAATGCTTTGCAAGTGCCTAGAAGGAATTCAGAACTCAGGTAAAGGAGATCAAAAGTATCCTAGAGAAGACGATGTCTGAACTAAACCCTGAACGTTTTATAGAAACTAATCAGAAAAAAAAAAAGGAAGAAAATATTTTCACAGGAAGGAGGCTTTGAATATCCAGTGGTCTGAAACAATAGCAATACAGGGAAAATAATTTAGTATGCCTGAAACATAGAGTGCAATAATAGGAAATGGCTATATATGAGGCTCAAGAGAGAAACAATAGCCTGATTGTGAGTACTCTATTTCCCTTGTAAAGAATTTGAACTATCTCCCAAAGATTGCAGAGAACGCTGACCACTGAATGATATCAACAAGAGAAATGACACAATGAAATATAGTTTTATTACATTTAGTCTGGCATCAATGAGCTCTCTTTTTCCTAGAAGTGGGAAGGACAGGACTGAACACTATTTACTAATGTGTTTGAGTAATAGTGCTGTTTTTTCTTTTTTTTTTTTTTTTTTTTGAGATGGAGTTTCGCTCTTGTTGCCCAGGCTGGAACGCAATGCTGCGATCTTGGCTGACTACAGCCTCTGACTCCCGGGTTCAAGTGATTCTCCTGCCTCAGCCTCCCAAGTAGCTTGGATGACAGGCGTGTGCCACCACGCCTGACTAATTTTGTATTTTTAGTAGAGATGGGGTTTCTCCGCGTTGGTCAGGCTGGTCTCGAACTCCTGACCTCAGGCGATCTGCTCGCCTTGGCCTCTCAAAGTGCTGGGGTTACAGGCGTGAGCCACCACGCCTGGCCCAATAGTGGTGATTTTGAAGCATATTCTCAGATTCTCCAATACTTCCTCCAGGTAGAAGTGGAGTCTGTGGCACCTTCCTTTGAATCTGAGCAGAACTTTGTGACTGCCTTGAGAAATAGAATGAGGCAGAAGTGTCCCTTTGAAACTAAAATGACTAGATTACAAGAGGCCATGTGCTTTCTGCTGACTTCTTTTGGCAAATTTGCCCAGAGAGCCCCTAGGCACCATAAAAGAAGTCTAGCTAGCTTGCAGACACTAAGGGAAGAGACCCATGGTGAGATCCTACAGAGAAAGAAAGAGGCGGCTGAGGAACGCCAATTGTTTGAGTCTTCCCAGTCCAACTACCAAAACTGCTAGTGAAGAAGCTTTCCAAGAAGACGCTATTACCAGTCACTAACTAAAACCAAAGCTGAGCCCCATTACTTCAGATTTGTGAGCAAAATAGATGATGCTATTATTTTAAGCCATTCTTTTGAGGTGGTTTGCTATATAGTAACAGATAATCAGAGCTAAGCCAAAATTTTTAAAAAATGAAGATTAAACTAAGGTAGTGGCAGCTGCAATGAAGCAATGTGAGCACACAATTATTAAGGAGGAAGATCCACTCATGTATAGTTCAGGGGCAGGAAATATTTTCCTAGTCTTGGAGTCAGCCAGGCACATCCTTGTGGTGTTTGACACTTGATTTGTGGATGGCAGCTTACTAAAAAATTCAAATTAAGTAATAAAATTCCTTATTTAAATTCCAAGTTTAGCAAGCAAATTTTGAAAATGGCTGTGAATAACTAAACCTCTAGCTATTGTATTTCTCATTGGAGACCAATGCACTAAAATTCTGGTTTCATGTATCAATTTAAAAGTGATAATATAAGAGACCCTGGGCCTGGTGCAGTGGCGCCTCCCAAAGTGGAATCCCAGCACTTTGGGAGGCCGAGGCGGGTGGATCACCTGAGGTCGGGGGTTCGAGACCAGCCTGACCAACATGGCGAAACTTCATGTCTACTAAAAATACAAAATTAGCTGGTGTGGTGGCACATGTCTGCAATCCCAGCTGCTTGGGAGGCTGAGGCAGGAGAATCACTTGAACCTAGGAGGTGGATGTTGCAATTAGCCAAAGGGCAAAACAGTGAAATCCCATGTCCACACACACACACACACACACACAGAGACCCTAAATCAAATCAGACCTATCTTTATGGTAAATTCCACCTGTTTTCAGATTCAAATGCTTGATTGGGGGAGATAAAAAGCATGTTTGGGGCAATTGAGGAAATATAAATATAAGCTCTGTATTAGATAATGGAAAATATTAGTGGTTTTTAAGGTGTAATAACCATTGTGGTTATGGAGGAACATATTCTTATTCTCAGGGGGGATATAATTTGTATATTGTGGTGGTGTTATGTTTCTAATTTACTTTTTTTTGAGACAGAGTCTTGCTCTGTCGCCCAGGCTAGAGTGCAGTGGCACAATCTCGACTCACTGCAAGCTCCGCCTCCCGGGTTCAAGCGATTATCTTGCCTCAGCTTCCTGAGTAGCTGGGACAACAGGCACCCACGGCCACACCCGGCTAATTTTTTGTATTTTTAATAGAGAAGGGGTTTCACAGCGTTAGCCAGGATGATCTTGATCTCTTGACCTCGTGATCCGCCCGCCTTGGCCTCCCAAAGTGCTGGGATTACAGGCGTGAGCCACCATGCCTGGCCTCTAATTTACTTTCAAATGGAAAAAAATCTAGGTGAAGGGTATATTGGTGTTTATCATAATATTTTTCAAAACTCTCTACATGTTTAAAAATGTTCATAAAAGACTGAAAAAACTTCTAACCCTTGAAATCATTTAAAAAAGTGCAAGAAACGTTGAAAAGATATTTGAGAAAATGTGAGCTTTTTAATGTAGTATTTTGGTTTTGGTTAAATAAGACATTTTGAAATATTTTACTTGATTGTGTTAATTTAAAATTTACTTCTTTAGGCTGGATTACACCTGTAATCCCAGCACTTTGGGAGGCTGAGGAGGGTGGATCACTTGAGGTCAGGAGTTCGAGACCAACATGGTGAAACCCCCATCTCTACCTAAAAATACAAAGATTAGCCTGGGGTGGTGGTGTGCGCCTGTAGTCCCAACTATTTGGGAGGCTGAGGCAGGAGAATCGCTTGAATCCCTGAGGAGGAGGTTTCAGTCCGCGGAGATCATGCCACTGCACTCCAGCCTGGCAACAGAGCGAGATTCTGTCTCAAAAATAAATAAATAAAAATGTAAAAACACACCCACAAAATAAAAGCAACTAAGTTTCATTACTGGCACAAGAAAATGAATCATATAGTCCCACTTCTTCATGTTATTTTTCTCCATGGCATCTTTCAGTCTTTATGTATGAAAATCCATGAGGGCAGGGCGCGTTGGCTCGCGCCTGTAACCCTAGCACTTTAGGATGCCGAAATGGGCGAATCACCTGAGGTCAGGAGTTCGAGACCAGCCTGGCTAGCATGGCGAAAGCCCGTCTGTACTAAAAATACAAAAAAATTAGCTGGGCGTGATGGCGGGCGCCTTGTAATCCCAGCTACTCAGGAGGATGAGGCAGGAGAAAATTGCTTGAACCCAGGAGATGGAGGTTGCAGAGAGCCTAGATGGAGCCATTACACTCCAGCCTGGGGGACAAGAGAGAAACTCTGTATCAAACAAATAAATAAAATAAATAAAGAAAATCCATGAGTTATTGTATCACATTATATGTTTATAATTTTTAGGTCTTATTTTCAAATTGAAAATAGTTTAATTTTCAGTTGCTCATTTTAGGTTTTTTTGTTTGTTTTGGTTTTTTTCTGAGATGGAGTCTCGCTCTGTCGCCCAGGATGGAGTGCAGTAGCGCGATCTTGGCTCACTGCAAGCTCCGCCTCCTGAGTTCACACCATTCTCCTGCCTCAGCCTCCCCAATAGCTGGGACTACAGGCGCCCGCCACCACGTCCGGCTAATTTTTTTGTATTTTTTAGTAGAGACGGGGTTTCACTGTGTTAGCCAGGATGATGTCGATCTCCTGACTTTGTGATCCACCCACCTCGGCCTAACAAAGTGCTGGGATTGCAGGCTTGAGCCACCCCGCCTGGCCTCATTTTAGTTTTGATGCAAATATAGCTAAACCCTTCCTGGTTCTCCCTCCCGGGTTCAAGCGATTCTCCTGCCTCAGCGTCCGGAGTAGCTGGGACTACAGGCATGCGCCACCACTCTCAGCTAATTTTCTTTCCTTTTTCTTTTTTTGTATTATTAGTAGAGACGGGGTTTCACCATGTTGGCCAGGATGGTCTCTATCTCTTGACCTCGTGATCCATCCACCTCGGCCTCCCAAAGTGCTGGGATTACAGACTGAGTCAACGCGTCCGGCCTATTTTTATTTACTTACTCTTTTTGAGACAGAGTCTCGCTCTGTCTCCCAGGCTGGAGTGCAGTGGGCGATCTAGGCTCACTGCAGCCACTGCCTCCGGGGTTGAAGCGATTCTCCTGCCTCAGCCTCCACAGTAGCTGAGACTATAGGAGCGCACCACCATGACTGGTTAATTTTTGTATTTTTTGTAGAGACAGGGTTTTGCCCTGTTACCCAAGCTGGTCTTGAACTCCTTAACTCAAGCGATCCTCGGCCGGGGCCTCCCAAGGTGCTGGGAGAACAGACGTGAGCCACCGCGCCTGTCCCCTTGTGGGTGTTTTTAAAATTAGAGACACTGAGACCCCGACTGAAGAAGGTAGGCCATGGGGCTGCTGTTGTCTAATATTTCTCAGAACTCACCCGGCTTGTATGGGCAACGCAGCCCGTTTTCACTATTCTTTTTCTTTGCAATCTCCACGGTCCTCCGTGTCGCTGCCTACCGTACTGGTTGGAAGGTCTTTGTTCTTTGACTCTAGGTGGGGAAAGCCAGAACGAGGCTTCGCCGCACCTGCCGCAATGCCCAATCTTCCACTGGCATTCCAGGCAGCGCTTTCCAGCCACGTGAGGGATACCTAACCACTGGAACTAAATAAGATGTGGGGGAAGAATTGAGGTCATCACCTAAATTGCTTGATACTCTCTTTTCCAGAAGACAAGCCTCCTTTCTGAGTTAATGGCAGAAAGTGAATCACTTCTTTCTTTCTTTTCTTTAAGACGGTGTTTCGCTCTTTTCGCCCAGGCTGGAGTGCGATGCCGCGATCTCGGCTCACCGCAACCTCCGCCTCCCGGGTTAGAGCGATTCTCCTGCCTCAGCCTCCAGAGTAGCTGGGATTACAGGCATGGGCCACCACGCCCAGCTAATTTTGTATTTTTAGTAGAGACGGGGTTTCTCCATGTTGGTCAGGCTGGTCTCGAACTCCTAACTTCAGGTGATCCCCCTGCCTGGGCCTCCCAAAGTGCTGGGATTACAGGCATGAGCCACCGCGTCCGGCTAGAAAGTGAATTATTTCTGTATCTGATTGTACATGAAGCCCTCCGTAGTCCTGACTGACATCACGTCTCCTTTGGACCTTGATTACACTCTGTGTCCTTCATCTGACTCCTCTCTTCAGATTCCTGAGTCACGCTCTGTTTATGTTGCTGTTCAGGAGCGAACTGCGGCGCGGCCCAAACACTGTGACGCCAGCGCGGGAGGAGGGCCGCGGGAGGGGCAGCTGAAAGCGCAGAGGGCACGGTGCAAGCACGGGACAGCTCTGTATTGGCCAAAGGGATCCCAGGAGGCCTGGGCCTCTTTTCCCCTGAGGCTGGATCCCAACCAGCAGGAAAAGGATTTTCGCCTTTTGTATTTGTTTTGGGGCCAAACCAAGAAAAACAGTGGAGGGGGAATAAAACATGTTTAAAATTATTTTTGTCTTAAAACCGTCTTTCACAGTCACAAAATAAAACACAACTAGAATGTTTTGATGTTTGCAATGACATCGATTTTGAAAAATGTTAGCCAGAAAGGAAACGCAGTTAAGACAGCACTCGGCCGCCCCCTGCCCTCGGCGCCTGGCGCCTGGGGGGCGGGGCGGGGCGCGCGGGGTGACGTCACAGCCCGACGCGCCACCCAACTGTTTTTGTGCTCCCAGCTCCAGCGAAAAGCCGCCGGTGTTTCTCCACCTGGCTCGCCTCTATCTCCAGGCAGGCTCACCCGAGATCCCCCCACACCGAACCCCCTCTGCACGCTCGGCCGAGCGCTGTTGCCCCGGGAGCGGACGTTTCTGTAGCTATTTGAGCACACCTTGACGTCGGCGGAGGGAGCTGGACAGGGCCAGCGGCGAAGGAGGCAGGCCCCGCGCGGGGAATCTCGGAAGCCCTGCGGTGCATCATGAAGTTCCAGTACAAGGAGGACCATCCCTTTGAGTATCGGAAAAAGGAAGGAGAAAAGATCCGGAAGAAATATCCGGACAGGGTCCCCGTGAGTGTAGAGGAGCGGGGGGATGGGAGGGGAAGGGCCCGCGGGGGCGGGGCTGGGAGTCGAGATGGCTTCCCTGGGGCGCCCAGACGGCTCTGGGGAAGGGAGGTGCCGATAATTAGTTAATCCTGAACGCCCTTCAGTGCCCAAGCCAGTGGACGTCCAGACTGCGGAGCTTTTAAAACCACATATGCCTGGGGCCTGAACCCCACTTGAGGGCTGACGGCGTTTTTGGGGCCGAGCTGCCGTCTTCAGTGACTCAGCAACCCACACGGTCTCAGCAATACTGAGACCCTGTGTGGGTTGAGGTGCGCAAAATAGCGCCCCTGTGTGCGAGAGTGGTTAGATCAGGGCCGTGGATTGGCTACCTTTAAGAACACGGGGACATTGTGCTGTGCGGTGAGGTTTGCGCAAACCCGGTCGATTTCTGCCTTGGCCGGTTCTCCTTTAATGAAGTTGACTTTGGCTGTGATATCATTGGGCTTGGGAGGAAAAGGTTCAGAAGCTATTCGGTTCTTTTCTTGCATTACAGGGGGGTAGGGGAGCACAAGACAGTCCGGGCCTGGAAAACAAGGTCACGTTCTCTGCGCAACAGCCCTCTTGCCTCATCGTTCTAGGCTCCGAGAAATGTGTGGGGACAGCCAGCCTCCCCCGGTATTGATTTCTGATCACCTGGCACCTGCACGCGATAAGGCAGGACTGAGACGTTTTTTCTGTGTTTTGGACGCCGGCTTAAGTAGTTAAAACTAGCGCAGGTAGTGAGTAGGAACCGAGAAGAAATATTAGGTATCTTTCAGCATCCGGGCGTTTTCCCCATTACCCCCTCCCCCGCCCCTTGCCTGGTGTTTCTCTAATGTGGGCTGCGCAGCCGAATTGGAGGGCAGAGTATGACTTTTAAGTGGTAAAGGGACCAGCAGCTGTTGGATTTTGGAAATGGAGGAGCGGAGATTTTTAAAACTGTGCTCTTTATCTTCAGGTAGGAACATCAGGATTACATGTCACATCATGGTAAAATAATTGCTGTTATCTGATGTCTTTTCTTGACTCGCAGCCACTCTGGGTTTCTTCTCTAATCCTTACCTAACGTTCGTGGTTTTATAGCTACCAGAAGCCAGCAGGGCCTTAGCCCAGCAGTAGAAACCTCTTGTACCCCTTTTCCTTAAAAAAAAAAAAAAAAAAAAGAGTCATTAGGGCTCTTCCATTCCTCAGGAATTACCAAAGGGTTTTGAGTTTATAGAGGGGTGAGCTAATCCCTTACTCGGTAAAGGATCCTTTACAAAATACTTTGCTGGTTTGTGGACCTTGAATACCTGAAAATTTTGCCCAGTTCTGGTGATACCAATCTTTCGAGCAATGATATTTAAAAAATACAGTCACGTTTTACTAATAGTTTACAGTAGCAGTATAAGTACTCAGTCTGTAATCATTCGCTTAACCTTTACACGATTATAATCCCCGTTCTACAGACGGAGTATTCAAAGCACAAAGAAATGCGGTAACTTCCTAAAGGTTTCACATTGCTGATCCGTGGTTGAGCCGGAATTCTAACCCTGTCTGACGGACTGTGGAGCTCTCGGAGACCTTAACCTCCGTGCCTTACTGTTTCTCAGTTTCTAATATAGTTGTATTAACCAGAATTAATGACGTGCTGTGGACTTCACACTGTTAAGTATTGGAAATATATAAATACTTACGTGTATTCTGAATATTTCAGTGCATTCTGTTCTTTTCATGCTCATAGTTTGGTGTTAAATGTTTTACTCCTGTGATAATTTTTAAGCCATTAAGACTGTCACTCAGATTTCCGCTTCCCTAGGGTTATGTTTTAACCAGTGCTGAGCTGCGCCCAAGGTGCTCAGTCTGTGACCTTCTTTCTAGTTATGACGCAGGTTCCTTGATTTGGTTCTAGTTCTGGGAATTCACTGCATCCTTGGGCAGAACTTTTAATCTTGCTGTGCTAGATAGAGTGCCTTGTTTACAGAAAAGAGGGCTATAGTAGTGGTTCCTAAAGCCCATTCCAGCTTGACCATTGGTGTTATTCAAGCAGTGGCGTATCCTGACTGCTCGCATAACCAGAGTTTAGTCCCACCAGTATTTCTTCAGAGCTAACAGTTGAAAAGAAGAGGTGTGCTTGTGCCTTCAGAGAGGAGGGGTTGGTGGGATCTTGAAATTATCTTCAAAGATACAACATATCAAAAAGACTGCTAGAAACAGATTGTCTATTTTAAAAATTCATAGCCCTGCTGAGTATTAGTCACATTTTACAAATGAGGAAAACTGAGACCCAAAGAGGCAAAGCATCTAGCCCAGGGTCTACCATAGTGAGGAGTAGAGTTGGGATTCCTGGAAATTTAACCTTGGTTCTGGGAAACCAATCCTTTAATAATTACCCCTCCCCCTTTTCTTCCTCTCCAAACCCCTGCCTTCCCTCCAGGTATTGCGGTCTGCTTTATCACTTTCTTTTTCTGTCTTCCTTTGTGGTTTTTCTCTCTTACTGCTAGGTCTCAGAGTTCCTTTGGGGCACAGTGCTAGCCTCTTTCTGCCTTTTCCTTTTAATTCCTGGCTTATATTACCCTATTTCAGTTTTTATTTTTAAATTTAAAATGTGATCATGTCCCTCTGGTCTTCCTGGTTCAGGATTTTTTCTACAAGAACACAAGTTGTTTCTTTATTTTTTAGACTAATTTTAATCTATTCCTTTTAATTTAAAAGGTTCAAACTTCCCCCCCCCCAAGTTAATTATGTTAGATAATTCTTTATAATTTATGAAGCATTTTCATGTAAACTTTTATTTATTACTCACATTTACATCATATTAATAGCATGACTTTGTTAAAGATGTGTTAGCACGTTTTCAGGCTGGGCACGGTGGCTGACGCCTGTAATCCCTGTACTTAGGGAGGCTGAGGCAGGTGGAGCACTTGAGGTCAGGAGTTCGAAACCAGCCTGGCATCATGGTGAAACCCCATCACTACTAAAAAATACAAAAATTAGCCGGGCGTGGTAGTATGCGCCTGTAATCCCTGCTACTCCTGAGGCTGAGGCAGGAGAATCGCTTGAACCCGGGAGGTGGAGGTTGCACTGCACTCCAGCCTGGGGGACAAATGTGACTCTGGACCTCAAAAAAAAGTTACTGGAATGCTGAAGCTGAGAGAGAGGTTACGTGACCTGTTGAAGATCACACAACCACTAGAAGTACTTGTACAGTGTTTTTTTTTCTGCAACTTCACTTTTTTTCCTGCATTTCCCATATCTTCTAACTAAAATGACTATATTTTCTTTTTTTTTTTTTTTGAAACCAAGTTTTGCTCTTGTTGCCCAGGCTGGAGTGTAGTGGCCCGATCTTGGCTCACCGCAACCTCCACCTCCCAGGTTCACGCGATTCTCCTGCCTCAGCCTTCCTGAGTAGCTGGGATTACAGGCATGTGGCACCACACCCTGCTAATTTTGTATTTTTAGTAGAGACGGGGTTTCTCCATGTTGGTCAGGCTGGTCTCGGACTCCTGACCTCAGGTGATCTGCCTGCCTCAGCCTCCCAAAGTGCTGGGATTGCAGGCGTGAGTCATTGTGCCCAGCAGTGATTATATTTTCTAAACTAAAAGTCTATAAAGCTCATGATTTTACAATAGATATTTTCTGTTTGGTAAGTTTTAGTGTATAAAAAAAGTCTTTTAAATTTGTATATATCTAGTACAGAAATACATGATTTTTATACAACTTGAACTATATATATGTAGTTCAATATAATGTAGACAGAAATCCCTTAAAAGCCTAACAATCTAAAGCCTAAAGCTCGTGATTTTACAATAGATATTTTCTGTTTGGGAAGTTTTAGTGTATAAAAAAACTTTTATATTTTTATAGATCTAGTACAAAAATACATGATCTTTATACAACTTGAAATATTATAGAAGTATATAATGTGGACATTGAAAATCCCTTAAAGTCCTAACATAATCAATATCTATTAATAGCTTGTTGTACTGACA
Organism: Theropithecus gelada; assembly: GCF_003255815.1. Classification (NCBI taxonomy): domain Eukaryota; kingdom Metazoa; phylum Chordata; class Mammalia; order Primates; family Cercopithecidae; genus Theropithecus; species Theropithecus gelada. The sequence goes on along the minus strand of NC_037679.1, from coordinate 94,502,002 downwards.
TCGTATTATAGGATGTCATTGTCAGACTTGTTTTAACACTGTTTCTTTTCCATTTAATAGTGTTTGAACAATCTTTACAGTTCTTGGAAATTTTGACAAAGTATAAGATTCAAACCACATTATTGGTACCTTTAATAAATCGTATTTATAAGAAATAATAACTTATAGGTGATCAGGATCGTATGAGAAAACCCAGTTTTCTTGATGCTCTAATTAAATACCAGAAGGTGGCCAGGCATGGTGGCTCACATCTGTAATCCCAGCACTTTGGGAGGCCAAGGCTGGCAGATGACTTGAAGTCAGGAGTTCGAGACCAGCCTGCCCAACATGGTGAAACCACATCTCTATTAAAAATACAAATACTTAGCCAGGTGTGGTGGCGTGTACCTGTAATCCCAGTTCCTCAGGAGGCTGAGGCAGGAGAATTGCTTGAACCCAGGAGGTGGAGGTTGCAGTGAGCTGAGATGGAGCCACTGTACTCCAGCCTTGGCGACAGCGAGACTTCATCTCAAAGATAAATAATAAATAAATAAATACCAGTAGGTATATGTCCTATAGTAGATCTTACAGATAACCTGTAATTACTTAAAATCAAAGTTCTTTTTACTTTTCATCATGTACAATCTCTAGTTTATTTTTATTTTAGTAATGCAGCTATAACCTCACTAAGGAAGCCCATTTTTTTTCATATAATTTTATCAGGGGTGGGGGGATATGAAATGAAACAGGTGTCCTGGACAGATTCATTTCCAGTAGGAACTAGGGAACTCTCGGGTGTGAAAGGAAAAATACTAGATTGCCTTCTGTAGTTTTCATTCCTGCTCTCCTCCTCTCCTTCCAGGTGATTGTAGAGAAGGCTCCAAAAGCCAGGGTGCCTGATCTGGACAAGAGGAAGTACCTAGTGCCCTCTGACCTTACTGGTAATGCTCTTTGCCTCCCCTGACCCTTCCTCCCCTGACAGAGCTCTCCAGATCCTTATTATATGCATGAGATTGTGAGATTGAGAGGCAGTGCATACTTGAAAGAAGTAAGCGGGATGCCCCAGAGTTATCTGATTAAAAAATGACTCAGGCTGGGCACAGTGGCTCACGCCTGTAATCCCAGCACTTTGGGAGGCTGAGGCGGGCGGATCATGAGGTCAGGAGATCGAGACCATCCTGGCTAACACGGGGAAATCCGTCTCTCCTAAAAAAAATACAAAAAATAAACTGGGCTTGGTGGTGGGTGCCTTGTAGTCCCAACTACTTGGGAGGCTGAGGCAGGAGAACGGTGTGAACCCAGGAGGTGGAGCTTGCAGTGAGCCGAGATCGCGCCATTGCATTCCAGCCTGGGTGACAGAGTGAGACTCTGTCTCAAAAAAAAAAGAAAAAAGACTCAGTAGTTCTTTCCCATCACCATGTCTTGTTGGATTTTGACACAGCAAAGCATAAGACATTGAAAGAAAGGATCAGAAGCCCATTATTTAAACCCCTTTTATTTTTATTTTGTTTAATTAATTAATTTATTATTATTTTTTTTTTGAGATGGAGTTTCACTCTTGTAGCCCCGGCTGGAGTGCAGTGGTGTGATCTCAGTTCACTGCACCCTCCCATCTCCTGGGTTCAAGTGATTCTCCTGCCTCAGCCTGCCAAGTAGCTGGGATTGCAGGCACCTGCCACCACGCCTGGCTGATTTTTTTTGTATTTTTAGTAGAGACAGGGTTTCACCATGTTGGCCAGGCTGGTCTTGAACTGCTGACCTCAGGTGATCGACCTGCCTTGGCCTCCCAAAGTGCTGGGATTACAGGCGTGAGCCACCGTGCTGGGCCTAAACCAATTTTAAAATTCAGCTTTGGCTGGGTATGGTGGCTCACACCTGTAATCCCAGCCCTTTGGGAGGCCAAGGCCGGTGGATCATTTGAGGTCAGGAGTTCAAGACCAGCCTGGCCAACATGGTGAAAACCCATCCCTACTAAAAATACAAAAAAATTAGCCAGACCTGGTGGCAGGCGCCTCTAATCCCAGCTGCTTGGGAGGCTGAGGCAGGAGAATCACTTGAGCCTGGGAGGCAGAGGTTGCTATGAGCTGAGATCGTGCCACTGCACTCCAGTCTCAGTGACAGAGTGAGACCTTGTCTCAAAAAAATAAAATTTAGCTTTGTGGCCGGACATGGGGCTCACGCCTGTAATCCCAACACCTTGGGAGGCGGAAGTGGGCAGATCACCTGAGGTCAGGAGTTTGAGACCAGACTGGCAAACATGGTGAAACCCTGTCTTCATTAAAAATACAGAAATTAGCTGGATGTGGTGACGGGCGCCTGTAATCTCAGCTACTCAGGAGGCTGAGGCTGGAGAATTGCTTGAACCTTGGAGGCAGAGGTTGCAGTGAGCCGATATTGTGCCATTGCGCTCCAGCCTGGGTGACACAGTGACGCTCCGCCTCAAAAAAAAAAAAAAAAAATTCAGCTTTGTTAATTGTGATGTCAATTTGTTCCAAAAAGAAAACCAGTGTGGTTTCTTGAGAGGATTATGCTTTAGAGTTTCCTGATTACATCTTCTTAAGCTACATTTTTTTAAAAATAAGTTTTGTAGATTTTGTTTGGGATTATAAGACATATATTCAGTCTTCATCTTGAGCCTTAATGGAATACACACTGCATCCAGGAGACACTGGAAAGATTTTGTTGATTTGCTTCAGAGTTAACAGGTTTGAATATCAGCCATCTAGAAAATTTTCAGTATTCTCAGGTAAAGGCAAAGCATTGAACCTTATTTAATGCCCCAACACTGAGTTGAGTGGCTGTGCTAAGATGACCAGAGTCCAGTGGACCCCTTTCATTGCTAAGTTTTTCTTAGGGTGGGTCTGGGGATGGAAAGTGTTTCAAGTCGGGTTTAGACAATGATGGGAATGTTTTGGTCTGGATGCACGTGGTATTCCTTCAGCGTAGTCCTCAGGCTTTGAGTGGATATGCTAACATGAGGTCTGAGATTGAATCAGAGGGGAAAGGAGGAATAAAGTCCACTATGGCATGTCAGGGACTGTACGGGCTTCTGAGTTTCCCTTTTTATTTTGAAAGCTCCAGGATAGTATTTGGCTCTTCTCAGGTGGTATATAAAACTGGTACTGACTCTAAGGGGAAAAAATGCAATTGAATTTTTTTCCAGGACTTACCATTCTACTAATTCCTTGTTTTCTTTCTTTCTTGTCTGCCTTTTTCTTCCATCATCCAGTTGGCCAGTTCTACTTCTTAATCCGGAAGAGAATCCACCTGAGACCTGAGGACGCCTTATTCTTCTTTGTCAACAACACTATCCCTCCCACCAGTGCTACCATGGGCCAACTGTATGAGGTAATGGTTCTAGCCGCACAATACTGGATGCCGTCCAGGGCAGTCTGGCATCCTCTAGCTCTTGTTCTAGTATATGTTGATAACACAACTGAGAAGTGGGGCAGAAGGTGTTATTTATCCGGATCCTCTTACATATGGCATTGTAAGGCTCTGAGAGATTAGATACCACTTGTTTTTCAGGGATTAGGCACTCTACTAGATTTAATCCTTTTGAAATCTCTTCTCAGTCTTGTCTGACTATAGTGTTTAATGTGGGATTGTTTATTGAAACAGCAGGAAGTGACTCCTCATAGCAAAAGTTCCAAAGCATCAGCCCATCGCAGTTCCTGCTCTTCTTGTTGGTAGCCTGTAATTTGTAATGCATTCAGAATCCAGTTCATTATTTTACTCCCATTTAGCAACAGATTGAGAAAGCACATAATAGTAAAGCCAGCTTCTAACTCTGAGGCCAGCCTCCGCTACAGTCAGCTTCCTCTGTGAACTCTGAAGTTTGGCTTGAGACAAACACATTGATCTAAACAGGGGGAAACTTCTTCTTAGAACGAAACTAAAACTGTGAAACAGATTCCACATTATCTGGGCACAATGAATCAGATCAAATGAAATATAAAATTAAGGCAAAGTCTGTAAATGGATTCATTTGTCTTAACAGATAAACTGAGGAGGAATAATTTTTATGTGATTTTGTTTAATTGGAAGTGTCAGAATTTGGAGAAACTATAGTAAAGGACTTTATTATTACAAAAAATATAACCTAGGATTGTAACTATTATTTTTTGCAGTATTTTGCATAAGACGCTTCCTTCTCATTATGCCCTATTAATGGATTACATAAATTTATAATAATCCTGAATCTAACTTTTATTGCATAGCATATATTCCCTGTTAGTATCTGCCCCTTATATATCCCATCTGTGGTATCTATGTTCCCCTTGCTAGGACTGAGCTCTTTAAGAGTGAGTACTGTGCCCCAGTCATCTTCATATCCCTGATACCTATGTGTAATATGTTTTCAGTGAAGGATTTTTGTTTGTGAACTCAGAGCTCAAAGTGTAATTCCAACCACTTCTCCTGATTCTTTGCTCCTCTTTTAAATGGGGACGAACGATACCTTCCATACCTGCTTTACAAGGTTGTGTGAGGCTTAGCATCTTAGAGCTAATGAATGAATATGTTTTCTAAACTGTTGTCTTATCTCTTCCCCTAGGACAATCATGAGGAAGACTATTTTCTGTATGTGGCCTACAGTGATGAGAGTGTCTATGGGAAATGAGTGGTTGGAAGCCCAGCAGATGGGAGCACCTGGACTTGGGGGTAGGGGAGGGGTGTGCGTGCGACTTGGGGAAAGAGGGTGACTCCCACCGCGAGGAGACGGAAGGTGAAGACATCTAGAAACATTACACCGCACACACCGTCATCATATTTTCACATGCTCAATTGATATTTTTTGCTGCTTCCTCGGCCCAGGGAGAAAGCATGTCAGGACAGAGCTGTTGGATTGGCTTTGGTAGAGGAATACGGATGATGTAATTTCACAGCATTCCTGAGATTTAATTTTTGTGCAGTTTCATAGAAGGGTCCGGAGGTGGACAAGTTGGGGCCAGAGATGATGGTAGTCCAGCAGCAACTCCCTGTGCTCCCTTCTCTTTGGGCAGCGATTCTATTTTTGACATTTGCACAGGACAGGTAGGGAAAGGGGACTTGTGGTAGTGGACCATACCTGGGGACCAAAAGAGACCCACTGTAATTGATGCATTGTGGCCCCTGTTCTTTCCTGTCTCACACTTCTTTTCTCCCATCCCAGTTGCAGTCTCACTCAAACATCGCAGTACCACCCCAGGGGTGGCAGTAGACCACAAATTTAGACAGCGATCTCTTACCTTTGGAAAATAGGGGTTAGACATAAAGGTGGTTATGATTAAGAAGATCATTTTGTTATTAAATAGCATTAAACTGGAATTGACAAGACCATTGAGCATCTCTGTCTAACCTGTTCTTTCTCTCTGGTGCCCCTTATCTCACCCCTGCCTTGGAATTTAAGTCTCAGGCATTTCCAGTTGTAGACTAAAACCACTCTTAGCATCTCCTCTAGTATTTTCCATGTATCAGGACAGAGATGTCTTATGTAGGGAGGGAGCAAGTGTGAAGTAAGGTAATTATATACACCTCTCATTCAGGATTCTTGCTCCCATGCTGCTGTCCCTTCAGGCTCACACGCACAGGAATGCTATGTGATGGCCAGCTGCTTCCCTCCTTGGTTATCATCCACTGCAGCTGCTAGTTAGAAAGGTTTGGAGGGATGACTTTTAGTAAATCATGGGGATTTTATTGATTTATTTTCACTTTTGGGGTTTTGTGGGGTGGGAGTGGGGAGCAGGAATTGCACTCAGACATGACATTTCAATTCATCTCTGCTAATGAAAAGGGTCCTTCCTCTTGGGGGAAATCTTTGTGTCAGTTCTGTCAGCTGCAAGTTATTGTATAATGAAGTCAATGCCATCAGGCCAAGGAAATAAAATACTTGCTTACCTTAAAAATCCACTGAGTTCAGCAATGTTGTCTTTATTTTGTGTGTATTAGAATAGATGATATGTGGACTCTGAACAAAAGAACTAAGTGGGGCAAGCTGTTCATGACGAATGTTCACGTATGGTCAGACCCATATATGTTTACTCAGGTCTTTAGTGAGCAGGAGTTGCTGTTCAAGGGTGAATGTTACGCTGGGGCAGTGTGCCTGCTGCGTTGGAGGGGGGTGTGTGTATGTGTATGTATGTGATTTTCTCCCCCAAAGATAAGTGCATTGTCACTGTTCTATGTGTTTCTGAAAGCTGAAGGTGGAAGACTGCCTACGTAGAGTGTAAGGGGTGGGCTGTGCTAATTACAAATGCAGATGTCTAGGCCATCGCCCAAATTTAGCTGACTCAGAATCTCAGCGTAGGTGTCTAATTTTTAACAAGCTCATATGACTGCTGCACACTGAAGTTTGAGAGTCATTGCCTTTTTATTTGAGGTGGAGTTTCGCTCTTGTTACCAAGGCCGGAGTACAGTGGCACGATCTTGGCTCACTGCAACCTCCGCCTTCTGGGTTCAAGCGATTCTCCTGCCTCACCCTCCCGAGTAGCTGGGATTACAGGCACCAGCCACCATGCCCAGCTAATTTTTGTATTTTTAGTAGAGATGGGGTTTCGCCATGTTGGCCAGGCTGGTCTCGAACTCCTGACCTCAGGTGTCGAGAGTCATTGCCTTTTGCACCAGGTTTTGCTGTAGGTCCCAACCACACCTTACTCTTCCATTACAACTTGGTCAGTCTGAAGCCACCATCTCCCAAAGCAGCAAATAGCACCTAAGCAAGGCTCCCAGCATCAGAACAAGCTTGGTGTCTTCTGACCGTATGAAAGTCTTGTTCAGTCATTCAGGAATGAATATGTGGGTGGTCTGTGAGCATGCAAGTTAAATGAGACAATGGAAAACATTAGTGCAAACTTCTTTCATGAAGAACCTTAAAACCCATCTCTAACCCTCTCTAATCTCTTGCAGTCATATCCCCAAGTGACGTCTACCTCTGTAGAGAGTTATGGAATATATCAAGGTCACCAAAAAGGAAGTGGGAAGTTATAAAAGATCCATGCCCAGCAGCACCACATGTAGAAAATTATGTAAGATGACGGAATTTTGATGAAGCCGTTGAAAATGGACACTTGTCCCTACTGACAAAAATATCAAGGTGCTGTTCCCTAATAAAACCAAAAGGAAGCTAATTGAGTTAAGATGTGAACTGTATTTTGAAACTAACAGACTTATCCACTACCTAGGAATGAGACTGGATGAAGATTTAAAAGAAAGCAAACATAGCAGATCCTAACCCTCTGTACACATCTGGAACAGTCCCTGTAGAGCAAGAGACTGTAGGCCATTGCTAAACCAAAGAGATAGTTTGAATTTAGGGGCTGTGTCTTTGCCAGGTAGGCTTTGATTATTTTAGGCCTACTTCTGGATTTTTCTAAGGAACAAATTTTTTCCTTGGATAGGACATTACCTACCATTTTAGACAAGCTGTCTGATTTTATGGAACAATGGAGTTTAACAGCCAAATTCAGAGGCAAAAGGCACACCAGCTGTTTTGGCAGTCTGGATTGGATCTGGCACTTTTATTTCATTTTATTTTATTTTTTTTGAGATGGAGTCTCGCTCTGTCGCCCAGGCTGGAGTGCAGTGGCGCGATCGACTCACTGCAAGCTCCACCTTCCGGGTTCACGCCATTCTCCTGCCTCAGCCTCCCGAGTAGCTGGGACTACAGGCGCCGCCACCTCGCCCGGCTAATGATTTTTGTATTTTTAGTAGAGACGAGGTTTCACCGTGTTAGCCAGGATGGTCTCGATCTCCTGACCTCGTGATCCGCCCGTCTCGGCCTCCCAAAGTGCTGGGATTACAGGCTTGAGCCACTGCGCCCGGCCGGATTTGGCCCTTTACTGGAGATCAGTGCTTCTCAGCGCCACTGTCTTGGTTTCTGCTAGTCAAGCTTTTAATGCTTCTTTGTGCCATCAGGCCACTGTGAGGCTTGTCATGAGCTAAAAGTAGTTTAAGAAGCCCTTCATTAACCTGGCCCGATGTTCCATGTTAGATTAGATTGTTAGATTGGCTTGCTCTGATTGACTTGCTTTTCTCTGGGGATAGTGTTTGAAAGATGTGTCGAATGAGATTAGGGAGGCCAGTATGACATGAACATCAAAGATGAGTGAGTCCTTAGCTCTTCGATATACTTTGGTAGAAGGATCTCAAATATATGTAGGGTAAGTATACATCTAAGTTTGCCAAGGAGAGTCTTGAATTAATGCCCATTGTCCTGATTGATTTATTAGTGGTTCCTTATTTCACAGTTACATGACCCCCCAGTGGACAAAATACATGGTCACTCTGTATGTAGTATAAAAATTGAAACCTCTTCCATCAAGAGACACACAATGTCTGTGCTATCTAGGTTTAGTGCTCCCCAGTGTGGCTCTTACCCTGTCAGGTGGAGGGAGACTAGACAAATCATTCTACTTATGAACAGCAGACTATTCTGCTTTTCTTGATTTTTCCCCTAATGCTGACTTGTTTTCCTCTTTCAAAGCATCGTGCACTTGTTAATTTTTTTTTACTGTATTGTGCAATCAGAAGTTAAGATTGCAAGAGAACAAAGCAAATTATGATTAATGTACAGTAGTAACCAGGCAGACAAGATCACTGCCTCGTGCACTGCCTCATCACTATATAATGTGAATAGAGCCCCCCAGAGTGATGCAGTGCAGTCCCCTGGGCCCTGCAGTGGCCCTTTGGACACAAATCTTGTCAGTTACAGTTGCCTTGAGAAGGTTACACTTATTAAGCGTACAATTCTGTATTCTATTGGTGGTGGTACCATCAGATAGAACAAGTATGGTGTAATTTTGAAGTGGTATGTGGAGGGGGACATGCATATCCACCTGCCCATGGGTACAGCATCATGTCAGCTGTAATAATGAAAAATTCAGTCATTTTGGAAAATGAACTGGTTGATAAATTCATATTAGTTCTTATACAAAATTTATAATGAGCTATTTCTAGCTTTGGTTTCTTTTGAATGTTTTTACTTTGCCAGATTTAAGCAAGCTACAAATATTTATTTAACTTCAGTTATTTTTAGCTGCACGAAACTACCAAGTATTTCAGGAACAAGTCCATTTTGCCGTTGGTGATTCTGAGTCCAGGCTATCTGAGTAATGGAGAATTCCCTCCTCGCCTGTGCCCGCTGCCCAGCGGGCCACCCCTTTGTTCACCTTTGATAAATAGCTCAACAACAACAAAAAGTCCACACACACAAAAACTAGAATCTCTCTTCCAAAAGCTGTGACTGATGATCTCAGCTTAGTTACCCTGTGTAGGGCCCTACCTCATTTTCTTTTCCTTTTTTTTTTTCCCCTCCCAGTTATGGGCACTTCTTAAGTACATGTACCCACGGCTAGATTATTTTCAGAGTTTGAAATAACAGGAAGTGATCACCCTTAGAAGTAGTCAAATGACATTTCACTATGCCATTGTGCAGGTGTGCATGTTTTCAACAGTGACTAACAAAAGACAAGTCATTCTCCTGGTGTATTTTCATCAGCGTGCGGCCGTCTATTTCAATAGTTCTGTTTTCAAAAGCAGTGCATTTAAGACCCTAGGACTTCTGTTTACAAGTACTTAGCTCCTAGAACTTGAATGAAGTGATCCTGAACTCTTGGGTGAGAAGTTGAAACATGTTTTCTATTTTTACACTTGCAGTAGGCTCAAAGTTGCTTCATACCATTCAGTAAAAGAATGATGATGGCTTTATTGCTTCTTTAAGCAATATGCACCTGGTATTCGAAGAATAAGAGTAACAATAAGCCATATTTTACCTGCTAAAATTGGCTAGTTCCTAACCTTCTTCAAGTCTTAGATATTATGTCAAGGAGACCAACTCTGAACATCTCTAATATTCCAACACCTTCCACCGACTTTGGCATATGGTTGGCATTCAAAAATGTTGAAATAGTAGTTTCTGATAGGACTGAACACTAGGCAACTTAAATTATCCAGAAAAACACGTTATAAACAGACCAGTCAAGTAACTTTGGGAAACCCTTGGAGCTTACTAGAAAGCTGTTCTGGAGGCAGGAAACAACTTGAATCCCAGCTCTGCTGCTTGACTAGAGCTGGGACGTGGGCTAGTCTATCATCTGTACAAACGAAATTTGCATTTCCAGGCTGGGTGCAGTGGCTCATGCTTGTAATCCCAGCACTTTGGGAGGCTGAGGCAGTTGCATCACTTGAGGTTAGGAGTTCAAGACCAGACTGGCCAACATGGTGAAACCTTGTCTCTACTAAAAATACAAAAATTCGCTGGGCATGGTGGCGCACACCTGTAGTCCCAGCTACTCGGGAGGATGAGGAAGAAGAACCGCTTGAACCTGGGAGGCAGAGGTTGCAGCGAGCCAAGATTGCACCACTGCACTCCAGCCTAGGCAACAAAGTGAGACTCCACCTCAAAAAAAAAGAAAAAAAAAATTCTGCATTTGCTTCTCAAGTAGATAAGATAATTACATCATACATTGTTGCCAATACTAAGTAAATCCTTTGCAAACCTTTAAACAGCATTCTTACATATTAAGATTCATTTTACTTGAAACTGAAATGGCAATAACTGGCCAGGTGCAGTGGCTCATGCCCGAAACCATCCTGGCCAATATGGTGAAAACCCATCCCTACTGAAAATACAAAAATTAGCCGGGCGTGGTGGTGGGAGCCTATAATCCCAGCTACTTGGTAGGCTGAGGCAGGAGAATCGCTTGAACTGGGGAGGCGGAGGTTGCAGTGAGCGGAGATCGTGCTATTGCACTCCAGTCTGGGAGACAAGAGCAAAACTGTCTCAAAAATAAAAAAAGGCAATAACTTAGGCTAGCTGGCAGAAATCTTTCTGATTGTTTCTCTTTTATTTATTGGTCATAGCAAATGCAGGATGTGGCATGGATCAAGGAAAACAAAGCAGAATATGCCGAACTGGATAGCTCAAAAGATGGCTTTCTCACTGAGGAGGTCTCTTCCTTTCTGTTAGACACTCCTTTGGGTCGGATTTTCTTCTCTTTTTTCTTTCTTTCTTCTTGTTATTTTTATTTTTATTTTTTTATTTTTTTGAGACACAGTCTTTATTGCCCAGACTGGAGTTCAGTGGTGTGATCTCAGCTCACTGCAACCTCCAACTCCCAGATTCAAGTGATTCTCCTTCCTCAAGCTCCCAAGTAGCTGGGATTAGACATGCGCCACCATGCCTGGCTAATTTTTATATTTTTGGTGGAGCTGGAGTTTCACCATGTTGGTCAGGATGGTCTGAGCTCATGGCCTCAAGTGATCCACCCGCCTTGGCCTCCCAAAGTGCTGGGATTACAGGCATGAGTCACCGCACCCAGCCTTGGACTGATTTTCTTGATAGCAGTAGCTGCTGTGTCTCCTCAAAGGTGATTACTGTGGGCCTCCTTTTCCACAGCAGCAGGTAAAACCTAGATATGGGACAGAGTACATCATTTTTTTTTTCCAGCCTTCTTAGGCTGGAATTAATATCATACATCATTTTAAGTTTATTTTGATATTTTTGGCAAAAGAGTTACAAAATGTCCAGACAAATATGCTGTACACACATCAACAAATACAACCAACTCCCATCTATTAGTTTTTATATCACCTGGAGCAGAATGAACAGGGCGAATTTCTGCCTTCCGAAGAGCGTTAGATCAAATATTCTCTGCAATCCAGACATCCTGGGCAGAAGCATTTCTCCCCCTGAGTTCAGTCCAGTGTGGGGAACTGCTAGTTACGGAATGGCAAATTATATGTCTTTTTTTCTTTACTTTCTTTTGGTCAACTTTACAATCCCCAAATGGCACATCTCTCAGAGACCCACGCTTCAGAAATACCCACAAGTAAGCCAGAAGAGAATTTAAAGGAGAAAAGCAGGGAAAGAGGACAAACCTGTATTGGTGAATTATTATATATAAATCATTGTGCTAGACATATCATCTTTGAAAACAAACTCTAGGTGAATATTTTAATTTAATTTGGCTGCAATAGGAGGGAAGAAGGTTTAATTTTTCCCAGATTAGGTAGCTGACTAATGTTGACCTATGTAGCAAGATCAAAACCAGTTAATTGCAAATCTCAGGCGTTGGTCCTCACCATGGTCAAAACGAATTGGGACATCTTAATGAGTGCATGTGAGGGTTTGCCAGGAGAAAATATTGAAGCTATAGACTATTTCAGTTTCTCTTTGTCATGGTTCCCTGTTCTCTGAGTTGCTTCTGCTTGCTGTTTACACACAGGCTATTTTACACTGCAGGCTTTCTCTGTATTTTGGTCTCTATCTGTAGTATTCTTCCTTCTGCCATCTGCCCAATGAACTCACTCCAGGAACACCTGTGTGAGGCTTAGGTATAGCTACAAGTGATGGGAACAACTAAAACAACACTGGCTCACACAAGATAGTAGTTCATTCTGCTCTCATGTCAAAGTCCAGGTTTCAGTATGAGGATTTTCTTCCTGCAGCCCAGACTGCTCCTACCATCCACTCCTTCCTATTTAGGTGTGGCCCTCATCCTTAAGGTCAAAGGCAGCATTTCTGCTCACTGTGGTCAGATGGGAGAAGAGGTCGAGAAGAAGACAGACCAACTATGTCTTAAAGAAGATAGACATGCCGGGCGCGGTGGCTCAAGCCTGTAATCCCAGCACTTTGGGAGGCCGAGATGGGCGGATCACGAGGTCAGGAGATCGAGACCATCCTGGCTAACACGGTGAAACCCCGTCTCTACTAAAAAAATACAAAAAACTAGCCGGGCGAGGTGGCGGGTGCCTGTAGTCCCAGCTACTCGGGAGGCTGAGGCAGGAGAATGGCGTGAACCCGGGAGGCGGAGCTTGCAGTGAGCTGAGATCTGGCCACTGCACTCCAGCCCAGGCGACAGAGCAAGACTCCGTCTCAAAAAAAAAAAAAGAAGATAGACGTGCTTCTGGCTCAAAATTGTATTATTATGGAAGAAAAGCATAATGGACGCTCTTCTAGGAACTGGTCCCTAACATCTCCTCCAACACTATCTTGGAAAACTCAGCAACATAATTCTTTGTGCAGCCACTGTATCCTATATTGCCATACTTCTGTTAAATCATCCATACATTCTACTTTGCTTCTTTTTTTTCTATTGTTTATTTTGTTTTCAACATATATCACTTGCCAGATTGTATTTTAGGTTCCACAAGGACTGGGACATGTCTTATTTGTCTCTGTGTCCCTGGTAGTCACCAAGCGATGAGGAACTAATGATTATTAAATGAAGGAATGAATAAAAGTAAGCATGTGAATGCAAGTATTAAGAAAAGAGATTTACTTATTAACTTTTAGAGCTTATCCACCTCAACTTTTCAAGTTAATCTAGACTCTTCTTGTTGAAATATTAAGCATTAATTGCTTAACCAAGCAATTAGGAATCTTTTATCTCATATTTTATCTCATAGGCTAATTGATATAAACAAGTTAATTCTGCTTTCTGTGTATGGATCTTGACAATGCTTTTTTTTTTTTTTTTTGGTGGTTTGTTTTCTTGAGACAGAATCTCACTCTGTTGCCCAGGCTAGGGTGCAGTGGTGCAGTCTTGGCTCACTGCAACCTCCGCCTGCTGGGTTCAAACAATTCTCCTCCCTCAGCCTCTCCAGTAGCTGGGATTACAGGCGTACTCCCACGCCCAGGTAATTTTTGTTTTTTTAGTAGAGATGGGGTTTCACCATGTTTGCCAGGCTGGTCTCGAACTCCTGGCCTCAGGTGACCTTTCTGCCTGGGCCTCCCAAGTGTTGGGATTACAGGTGTGAGCCACCACATCCAGCCTGACATTGCCTTTTTACAAGGACATCAGGCATTGGATTTAAGGCCCAGCTTACTCCATTAAGATCTCATCTTAACTAATTACATCTGCAAAAACCCTACTTCCAAAAAAGGCCACCTTGTGAGCTACCAGGTGGACATGAATTGCAGGGTAGGGGCGCTTCAACCCAGTACAGCACCTCTAAATGGGGTTGAGTAGTAGGTTGATTGGCAAAGAATTTAGAGCCTTAAAGAATCTCATAATCAAAGGGCAAGTTTCCAACATTCCTGGTTTGTTTGTATTCTGCAAAATCACCCCTGTTCTTTTGGTGGATGTCAATGTGTTAGGTCCAGCACTTCAGAAAAGTATCTTAATGTTTAACAACATGTTTTGAGTGTATCTAATATAATATCTTAATATAGAAAACTTTACAAGTCATAAGGGATGGTTTGAAATGTAGCTATAGCTTGTGTAAAAAGAACATTACCCACCCATTATGTTTCCTGCACACAGTTTCTTTACAAGATCTAAGTGCCTATCCTGTTTGTTACACTCCATAATGTGTCTGTCCCTCATATGAGCAAACATGAACAGTAGACAGACTATCAAATGCACGGTTCTGATTTCAGGTTTTACTTACCTGTCTTTTCCTTGAAACATAAGATTAGAAATGCAATTATTTATTTGGCAAGAGAAACATATCAAGAGACATCCAATAGCAGGGACAATTTTTTTTTAAATGTAGCATTTGCAAGACTGTAGACAGAAGCTTGTATTCATCTGTAGTTCCTTGGAGAACATTGACAAATAGGACACTTGGTTTTATCAGGGCTCTATGATCATCACAGCTGCAACCCTGCGGGGTAAAGATGTCGCACATTCCCACAGGTAGTGTGCCCGTGTGGCTCTCCGTTGCTCAGGACTGCAGAACGATACTAATCCTTTGGAAGGCCAGAGTTTTAGATTTTAGCTATCTGACCTTTAGTTTTTTTTTTTTTTTTTGAGACAGAGTCTTGCTCTGTTACCCAGTGCCCAGGCTGGAGGGCTGGAGTACAGAGGTGTGATCTTGGCTCACTGCAACCTCCACCTCCCAGTTTCAAACAATTCTCATGCCAAAGCCTCTCAAGAACCTGGGACTACAGGCACCTGCCACCATGCCCGGCTACTTTTTTGTATTTCAATGGAAATGGGGTTTCACCATGTTGACCAGGCTGGTCTTGAACTCCTAAGCTCAGGCAATCCACCCACCTTAGCCTCCCAGAGTGCTAGGATTACAGGTGTGAGCCACAACGCCTCGCCGATATGTTTTTTTTTTTTTTTTTTCTTGAGACGGAGTCTTGCTCTGTCACCCAGGCTGGAGTGCAATGGTGCAATCTAGGCTCGCTGCAACTGCTGCCTCCTGGTTTCAAGCGATTCTTCTGCCTCAGCCTCCTGAATAGCTGGGATTATAGGGATCCACCACCATGCCCAGCTATTTTTGTATTTTTAGTAGAGACGGGGTTTCACAATGTTGATCAATCTGTTCTCAAACCCCTGACCTCGTGATCTGCCTACCTCGGCCTCCCAAAGTGCTGGGATTACAGGCATGAGCCACCAGTCCCAGTTACTTGTTTCACTCTTTTCCAAAATACTTAGTACTATCTGACACACCTAGAGTTATATATTTAAAGGTTTGTCATTTATCTCCAGAAGAACATGTTCCATGGCTCTAAAACAGTGACTGATATACAGTTACAGCAGGTTCTCGAATAATATCGTTTCATTTGAGGTCTTGTTACGCTGTTGAGAAAAAAAAAAATTGCCTCCTGGGAGGGTTATTGTCTGTGTTGAGTCTGCACATTCTCCCCAGTCTCTGTGCGCCTCCTCCCACATCTCAAAGTTATGCACGTTTGGTGGACTAGCGGGCCTACGTGGTCCCAGTTTGAGTGTATGTGGGTGCATAAGCGAAGTCAGTGATGGAATGGCGTCCAGGCCAGGGTTGGTTCCCACCTTACATCCACCCTGAGTTGCTGAGAAGAACCTTGACCATCCAGGACCCTGAGCTGGTATAAGTGAGTTGGAAAACGAATGAATGAATGAATGAATACAATGATTGTAAAATAAAAAAGTGTAAAGTATATGCTAATCATACAAATACTGAACAATAAATGACGTGGTCTTAATGTGCTCCAGCAGCTCACCGTATTTTTTACTGCTTGTTGAACTCTGTGGTGGGAGAAAGTGTTCCTGACAATTTTCACTTTGCAAACATTTACTCCTCGGTTTAACTCACTGCCACTACTAGGACAACTGTCACTCACTAATTCACCATAACTTGGGTAAATAGTTATCTTACTTGTTTTTATTAATCTTTCTTAAATGTATGTATAACTCACATTTATTTCAATGTGAACTATTAGAAGTGTTGGGGTCTTGGCCAGGCGCGGTGGCTCATGCCCGTAATCCCAGCACTTTGGAAAGCTGAGGCGGGTGGATCACCTGAAGTCAGGAGTTTGAGACCAGCCTGGCCAACATGGTGAAATCCCGTCTCTACTAAAACTACAAAAATTAGCCAGGCATGGTGGCAGGTGCCTATAATCCCAGCTACTTGGTAGGCTGCGGCAGGTGAATCGCTTGAACTTGGGAGGCGGGAGGTTGCAGTGGGCCAAGATCATACCACTGCACTCCAGCCTGAGCAACAGAGTGAGACACTGTCTAAAAAAAACGAAAGAAAGAAAGAAAGAAAAAAAAAAAAGGTTAGGTCTTTTCTGACCAGAAACATGCTGTAGGAAAGTAACTCTTGTTTATATCAATTAGCCTATGATCAAATTTGTTTCGTTACACGTTATTTTGCTTAAAGTCATAGTTACCAAGAAACTATTGATGTTAAATGAGGACTTAGTGTACAGAAAACAGCATTTTAAACACAGTTTTATCTATGCAAATGGAATCATGAGACGACTAGATAAAGTGCTATGAATGAGAGAAATTAACAGATAAATTAATAATCCGTATAAAAATAAGTCTACAATCCAACATATCTAGGGCTAAGAAGGAATGAAGACCTGGGGACCATGATTCAGGTATGTTTTTTGTAGAACAGATTTACTGGGGCCTATCCAAGGAAAATTTAAAAATCCTTTGAGTTTTTAAAATTTTATTTATTTGTGTATGCATGTATGTATGTATGTATTTTCTGAGACACAGTTTCACTCTGTCGCCCAAACTGGAGTGCAGTCGCACAATACTGCAACCACCGCCTCTGGGGTTCAAGTGATTCTTGTACCTCAGCCTTTCTCGTAGCTGGAATTACAGGCACGTGTGTCACCACACCTGGCTAATTTTTGTATTATTAGAAGAGACGTTTTTGCCATGTTGGCCAGGCTGGTCTTTTTTTTTTTTTCTTTTTTTAAAAAAAGATGAAGTCTCACTCTGTCACCCAGGCTGGAGTGCAGTGGCACAATGTCAGCTCACTGCAACCTCCACCTCCTGGGTTCAAGCGATTCTCCTGCCTCGGCCTCCCCAGTAGCCGGAATTACAGGCACCTGCCACCATGCCTGGCTAATTTTTGTAGTTTTAGTAAAGACAGGGCTTCACCATGTTGACCAGGCTGGTCTTGAACTACCAGCCTCAAGTGATCCGCCACCTCGGCCTCCTCAACTGCTGGGATTACAAGCGTGAGCCACCGCGTCCGACCTTTTTTAATCTTTTAATTGTTATTTTTTGAAGTTGGATAATATTGGTTTCTTACAATCTACTTATGACTGCTGTAATGTTGGGAGTTTTGTTTGTTTATTCTTGAAAAAAACAAACAAACAAAAAAACCAAAAAATACCCCAAAAACCCTGGGTCTTTATTGCTACATTCAATTAAAATCCCTATCCATCCTGCTGAACAAAATCAAGCTCTGCAGTGCTTTCCAACCCTGGCTGCACATGACCATCAGCGGTGAGCTCCCAAAAACGTCTGATGGCAGGGCCCCAATTCTGCATCACTCTTGGGGAGGACACGAGGAGGGTTTGGCAACAGTACATTTTTTTTTTTTTAAATTTTCCCCCTACTCCCCCTTACGTATGCCATAGGCTCCTTTTTATTGAGGTAAAATTTACGGAATGTAAAATTCATGGCATCTTTACTTTTTACAAGCCTCTTAAGTGATATGCATAGCCAGGGTTGTGGTCAATTCAACTGGCTGCTCTTTGTTTAACAACACATTGGGAACAGTCCTGGAAATAGCAGCTTGTGATGGTTAAGTTTATGTGTCAACTTGACTGAGCTAAAGGGATGCCCATATGGATAACGAAACATTACCCGTGGCTGTTTCTGTAAGGGTGTTTCCAGAAGTGGTTAACCTTTGAATCAATAGACCTAGTAAAGAAGATCCTCTCCCACCAATGTAGGCAGGTGTCACTCAATCCATTGAGGGCCCCCATCGAACAAAAGGTAGAGGGTAGAGAATCCCTCTTTCTGTCCATGAGCTGGGACATCCACAGCTTCTGGTCTCAGGCCTTTAAACTTGGATTGAATTATACCACTGACTTCCCTGGTTCTCCGGCTTGCAGACAGATGGTGAGGTTTCTCAGCCTCCATAAGCCTTCATGAGCCAATTCCTATAAAAATAATAAATCTCTCTCTTTATTTATATGTGGACATTTATATACATATAGGCTTTATATGCATTTATATACAGTCAAGTGCTACATATAGATATTTCAGTCAATGACAGCATGTATACATGGTGGTTATCCCATAAGATTATAACACCATGTTTTTACTGTACCTCTTCTATGTTTAGATACACAAATATTTACCATTGTGCTCCAATTGCCTGTGCCATTCAGTCCAGTAATGTGCCACATGAGTGTGTAGCTTAGGAGCAATAGGCTATACTGTACAGCCTAGGTGTGTAGTTGTGTAGTAGCTGTATCATCTAGGTTTGTGTAAGTACACTCTATGATGTTCACACAATGATGAAGCTCCCAGTAACACATTTCTCAGAACATTTCCCCATCATTAAGTGATACATGGCTATATATAAAATTGGTTCTATTTCTCTGGAGAATCTTCACTAATACAGAGCTTCTCTTCTGAATTTGCCTTATTTTACTTTTAAATAAAAGAAGTAGGCCAGGCATGGTGGCTCACGCTTGTAATCCCAGCACTTTGGGAGGCTGAGGCAGGTGGATCATGAAGTCAGGAGTTCAAGACCAGCCTGGCCAAGACAGTGAAACCCCGTCTCTACTAAAAATACACAAATTAGCCAGGTGTGGTGGCAGGTGCCTGTAATACCAGCTCCTGGTGAGGCTGAGGCAGAGAATTGCTTAAACCTAGGAGGCAGAAGTTGCAGTAGGCTGAGATCACGCCATTGCACTCCTGCCTGGGTGAGAGTGAGACTCCATCTCAAAAAAAAAAAAAAAAAAATTCTTGCCAGATCCGTATTTCCTTCTCTGTCAATGTTTGCAGTGCTGCAGAAATTAAGATAATCTTAACTGATAAATTAGATTTCTTTTTTTTGTTGTTGTTTTAAGATGGAGTCTCAGTCTGTCACCCAGGCTGGAGTGCAGTGGCACAACATTGGTTCACTGCAACCTCCACCTCCCGAGTTCAAGAAATTCTCCTGCCTCAGTCTCCTGAGTAGCTGGGATTACGGCGCCTGCCACCACGCCTGACTAATTTTTGTATTTTCAATAGAGACAAGGTTTGGACATGTTGACCAGGCTGGACTCGAAATCCTGACCTCAGGTGATCTGCCTACTTCAGCCTCCCAAAGTGTTGGAATTACAGGCATGAGCCACTGCGCCCAGCCAGATTTCATTATGTATTAGCCTATTCTCATGCTGCTATGAAGAAATAACCAAGACTTGGTAATTTATAAAGAAAAGGGGTTTAATTGGCTTATAGTTCTGCATGGCTGGGGAGGCCTCAGGAAACTTACAATCGTAACAGAAGGTATATTCTTCACAGAGCAGCAGGAAACAGAATGAGTGTCAGCAAGGAAAATGCCAGACACTTATAAAACCATCAGATCTCATGAGAACTCACTCACTATCACAAGAACAGCATGGGAGAAACCACCCCCATGATTCAATTACCTCCCATTGGGTCCCTCCTGTGACATATGGGGATTATTGGATTACAATTCAAGATGAGATTTGGATGGCGATAGAAAGACAAACCATATAATTGCCCTCCTGGCCCCTCCCAAATCTCATGTCTTCACATTTCAAAATACAATCATGCCCTCTCAACAGTCCCCCCCAAATCTTAACTCTTTCCAGCATTAACCCAAAAGTCCAAGTCCAAAGTCTCATCTGAGACAAGGCAAGTCTCTTCTGCCTATGAGTTTGTAAAATCAAAAGCAAGTTAGTTACTTCCTAGATACAATGAGGGTACAGACATTGGGTAAATACACCCATTCCAAATGGGATAAATTGGCAAAAATGAATGTGCTACAGGTCCCATGCAATTCCAAAATCCAATAGGGCAGTCATTAAACCTTAAAGTTACAGTAAAATGATCTCCTTTGACTCCATGTCTCATATCCAGTTCAGGCTGTTGCAAGAGGTGGGTTCCCAGGGCCTTGGGAATCTCTGCCCTGTGGCTTTGCAGGGTACATCCCTACTCCCAGCTCATTTTACGGGCTGTTTTTAGTGCCTGCAGCTTTCCCAGGCACATGTTGCAAGCTGTCAGTGGATCACTATTCTGGGGTTTGGAGGATGGTGGCCCTCTTCTCACAGCTCTACTAGGCAGTGCCCCACAGAGGACTCTATGTGGGGGCTTCAACCTACATTTCCCTTCTGCACTGCCTTAGCAGAGGTTCTTCATGAGGGCTCCACCCCTGTAGCAAACTTCTGCCTGGACATTCGGGCATTTCCATACATCCTCTGAAATTTAGGTGGAGGTTCCCAAACCTCAATTCTTGACTTCTGTGCATCCACAAGCTCAAGACCACATGGAAACCACCAAGGCTTGGGGCTTGCAGCCTTGGAAGCAATGGCCTGAACTTTACCTTGGCCCCTTTTAGTCATAGCTGGAGTTTAAGCAGCGGGGATTCAGGGCACCATGTCCCAAGGGTGCACAGAACAGGGGGGACCTGGACCCAGCCCATGAAACCATTTTTCCCCTCTAGGCCTCCAGGCCTGTGATGGGAGTGGCTGCTGGGAAGGTATCTGACATGCCCTGGAGACATTTTCCCCAGTTAGTGATTAATATTTGTCTCCTTGTTACTTATGCAAATTTCTGCAGCTGGCTTGAATTTCTCTCCAGAAAACGGGGTTTTCTTTTTTATTTCATGTTCAAGGTGCAAATTTTCCAAACTTTTATACTCTACTTCCTTTTGAACAGTTTGCTGCTTAGAAATTACTTCTGCTGGAAACCCTAAATCATGTCTCTCAAGTTCAAAGTTCCACAGATCTCTATGGCAGGGGCAAAACACCACCAGTCTCTTTACTAAAGCATTGCAAGAGTCACCTTTGCTCCAGTTTCCAACAAGTTCCTCATCTCCATCTGAGGCCACCTCAGCCTGGACTTCATTGTCATATCACTATCAGCATTTTGGTCAAAACCATTCAACAAGTCTCTCAGAAGTTCCAAACTTTCCCACATCTTCTTATCTTCTTCTGAACCCTCCAAACTGTTCCAACCTCTGCCTGCTACCCAGTTCCAAAGTCGCTTGCCTTCTACATTTCCGGGTATCCTTATAGCAGTGCCTCACTTCCTCGGTACTAATTTACTGTATTAGTCCATTTTCACGCTGCTATGAGGAAATATTAGAGACTGGGTAATGTAAAAAGAAGAGAAGTTTAATTGACTCACAGTTTCACATGGCTGGGGAGGCCTCAGGAAGCTTACACTCATTGCAGAAGGTGCATTCTTCACAGGCCGGCAGGAGAGAAAATGAGTGCCAGGAGAGGAAATGCTGGACGGCTATAAACCCATCAGATCTCATAAGAACTCACTTACTGTCAGGAGAACAGCATGGGGGAACGACCCCCATGGGTCCCTCCTATGACATGTGGGGATTATGGGATTACAATTCAAGATGAGATTTGTGGGGGGACACAAAGCCAAACTATATCATGCTACGTAAAAGTGGAGGTTGTAGCATAAAGCTTCTTTGTACATCTTTAAGAAAATAAGCCACCTGTCTTCTGTCATCTGTCTTCTATTTTGATCTGACTGAAAGACATTGCTAAGCTAGTTTGCAAAGCAGCTCCCACCTCTAACTCTTCCCTCCTACTCCTTCATAGTTCAGGGAGGCTCCATTTCCAAAATGAGTGTGGTCATTGTACTTATGGCCACTAGGTGGCAGGCCAGACCCACCCAATAACACCACAGCCTTAATCCTCACTGGCTGCAATTATTTTCCTTTTCAATCAGTTATTAAAAATAGTGTCACTTTTTGGTAAACAAAACCACAGAATTTTAACAATAGAGAAAAAATAAGAAGTAAGCTTGTTCATTGTCAATTTTTATTTTTAAATCTTCCCCCAAAGGAGGAAGATACATTGCACATTTTTGTTGACTTTGGTGTCTCTTTCAGCATCCAGATGAAATACTAACACTTCTGTTTCAGAAGAGTAGATATATTTCCTCTGTTCCAAAAGGTAACAGTGGGCTGGGTGTGGTGGCTCACACCTGCAATCCCAGAGCTTTGGGAGGCCAAAGCGGGCAGATTACTTGAGGCCAGGAGTTCGAGACCAGACTGGGCAACAGGGTGAAACCCCATCTCTACTAAAAATACAAAAATTAGCTGGGTGTGGTAGTGCATGCTTGCAGTCTCAGCTTCTCGGGAGGCTGAGGGGCAGGGGAATTGATTGAACCCGGAGGGTGGAGGTTGTAGTGAGCTGAGATTGCACCACTGCACTCCAGCTTGGGTGACAGAGTAAGACTCTGTCTAAAACAAAAAGTAACAGTGATGCAGATCCAAGAATGCAATTACTGAAAGAAATAGAAGCAGCTAAAAATAATAATATAACGTAGATTTGTCCCTTCATTTGTTTTGAGTAGAAAAAAAGGGGAAGAGAAAGGAGAACAAAGAAAGATTTGATTAATGTTTTAATCCTAGTCATTTTTTACACCTCTGATAGTATGTGTGTTTACCATAAGATGAATTGGCACACAAAACTCACTTCAAATTTTGTCAATAGATTCACTTCAATCCAAAAAGCAGGTATCAATTATAAATTCCACTAACAATCTCTGCCATTAGAACTGAGTTTGTTCTCACTCCCTCACTCTATAGATTGTTGTAAACTGACAAATAACTTCCTTATGCTAAGGTGGATAGAGGAGGATGAGGCAGGAAAAGGAAAAGGAAGTCAGCATTTCTGGAACATCTTTTCTCAAACATTCCTTGTTTATTTGGGAGATTATGCTTCTTCTGAGGATAAAAAAAGATTAGAAGTTAGATTGGTATTGTCTTAGGGGGAAAACAGGCAAATAGAATGATAATAATAGAACTCTGTTGCCATAGAATATACATCTAAGTAATACTGTTTATAATGTTCCAATTTACTAGAGGTTGTGCATATAAGCAATCCTCTGTTTATCTCCCCATCCTCCAATGTCACATGTCAATTGCCCTCTCACCAATTAATCACAAACCACACTGGCCTTTTATTAGTTTCTTGAATGACACTAAATTCTTTCCTGTCTCAGTCAGGGCTGTGCACATACCTAGTATCTTCCACTGAACCGCTGCCCTCTTAGCTCTGTATAGCCAGCTCCTTCTCATACTTTGTTGTAACTTGAATATTAATAGAGGCAGGAGGCAGAGAAATCCTAGACAGATAGAGATGGGTCCCTGGGAAAACCTTACCTTCAAGTCAAAAACTGTCTGAAACCCACAGACCAGAGTGAGAACTTCCATTGCTGTTTGCCGGCTCTCTTCTGATGGGTTCTTTCTGAATAATGCCTTTTAACAAATTGAATGTTGCTTTTTCCAATACTACTAATGGCCTACCCCGCCCCCATTCTGTTCCTATAAAGGCCTCAGTCAGTAGAGGGGAGACAGCCTGACTTCAGGGAGGAGACAACCTGACTTTGGGGAAAGATGATCTGCTTTTCCTGTCCCCTCTCCAGCTCCCCTCTCCACTGAGAACTGTTTTCATTGCTCAATAACATTCTCTGCTCTTACCATTCTTCAGTTGTCAAGTGTGACCTCATTCTTCTTGGACGCTGGACAAAAGCTTGGGATCCACTAAGTGCAGGTGGAGGCTGTCACACTGGCCCTTTGCCTTCGCAAGTTAAGGGTAGCCACTCCACTGGCAGCTACAGGCTCAGTGGCCAACCGAGCTGCTAACACACAGCCATTTATCAGACTGTGGATGGTAGAACTAAAAGAGCTAATTAGCACACTCACACCCCCTCTGGGGCTTTGGGATTGCAGGCACCCATGCCTGGGTGCCGCCATGTTCCCCTCAAGGTGACATGCCTGGTCTGGCCATGGGCTTTGCATTGAGCTTGCTCCTGTGTTGGTGCTTGGAGTGGCTGGCCAGATCCCTTACTCACTTGCTCATGTGCTACCTCCTTCAACGGGCAGAGCACGGTGGGCCGAGTAGATGGGGCACCACTGCCGGGAGTCCGGCAAAAGGGCCAAGAAAAATCCTGCATCGATATTACAATCTCTGATCATCCAGTTAAAGTTTCTAGGGCCCCTCCACTGTTGCTGTCAATCTCAAACACTTTTTTGTTTCATTTACAACACATAATGGAACTTGTATTGTTTTGAGTTTGCTTTTTAACTTAAATTTTATAATTTCTTTTATTAGAATATAGTTTCCACGAGGCCAGAGAACATGTCTGTTTCTCTTTTTTTCTTTTTTCTTTTCTTTCTTTTGAGATGGAGTTTTGCTCTTTGTTGTCTAGGCTGGAGCTCAATGGCGTGATCTCGGCTCACTGCAACCCCCACCTCCTGGGTTCAAGTGATTCTCCTGCCTCAGCTTCCCAAGTAGCTGGGATTACAGGCATGCGCCGCCATACCCANAGTAGCTGGGACTACAGGCACCCACCACTGCGCCCGGCTAATTTTTTCTATTTTTAGTAGAGACGAGGTTTCACCATGGTCTCGATCTCCTGACCTTGTGATCCGCCCGCCTCGGCCTCCCAAAGTGCTGGGATTACAGGCGTGAGCCACCGCGCCCGGCCCCATCCAGTTAAAGTTTCTAGGGCCCCTCCACTGTTGCTGTCAATCTCAAACACTTTTTTGTTTCATTTACAACACATAATGGAACTTGTATTGTTTTGAGTTTGCTTTTTAACTTAAATTTTATAATTTCTTTTATTAGAATATAGTTTCCACGAGGCCAGAGAACATGTCTGTTTCTCTTTTTTTCTTTTTTCTTTTCTTTCTTTTGAGACGGAGTTTTGCTCTTTGTTGTCTAGGCTGGAGCTCAATGGTGTGATCTCGGCTCACTGCAACCCCCACCTCCTGGGTTCAAGTGATTCTCCTGCCTCAGCTTCCCAAGTAGCTGGGATTACAGGCATGCGCCGCCATACCCAGCTAACTTTGTATTTTTAGTAGAGACGGGGTTTATCCATGTTAGTCAGGCTGGTCTTGAACTCCTGACCTCAGGAGATCCACCTGCCTCGGCCTCCCAAAGTGCTGGGATTACAAGTGGGAGTCATTGCATCCGGCCCTTTTTCATTCACTGAATAATTTCACTACTTTACAAATATGTGTCAGGCACTAGGCTGGCAGACACACACATAATATTTGTTAAATAGCCGTACCTCTCTAGAAGGAACTTCTCCTTTAAAGTTTTTCTATATATAAATTGAGCAACAGGTAGAAAAAGTCCACATTCTTAGAACTGATTCTTGGCAGATAATTTAATTTGAATCTCAATGAGAATGAAATTTAATAAACATGACGATTAAGAAAGAGACAACCAGAGTCATATTTTTGAAAAGTACATTCACTGACCTAATGACTTATTATATGTGGAGAACAGATCACAGAACTGGAAACATCCCGTCCAAAATAGCCTAGCATATTTTAGTTCAACAAACAAAGTGATGTGTTGAAATTTAGTTGGTGAGATGAGACAAAGCCAGCCCATTTGGGTCTAAATTTATGAGATTTTTAATCCATAACATGATTATAATGATTCTTTCACTTAGAGTTGTGTGAATCTGACCTAACCAGGGATAGCAATGAGTAGGGTGAAGATCATATTTATGGTATCTGGACCCTGGATTTTTCCAGTTCGTCCAGCTACTCAGGCCTTCAAAACCTTGGAAGGGAGTCTTCGGTGTTTACCTTATTGTTATTAAGATGTTCAAAAAGCTCAAGAATTCTAAAAAGCCATATTGAGGGGATAACTTTCACCAAAGACTTTTCCTTTATCTTTTGTTGTGCGTGGTCACTTACCTGTTTTAGCTTAATTCAACAAAAAAGATGAGAAAATATTTATACAGTATCATGAGATGAGGCTTCTAATGGGCCAGTGGCCAAGGATGGGGAAAAGAATCAAGGACAGAATAAATCTCCAAAGTAAGAGAATCTATTATATAACAAACAAACTTGTATAATTAATCTGTAGGAGCACGGGTTCTAATAAGCCCAGGTACCATGAAGATGGAGGACAATTGCTTCTTCTGTCCAGATAAAAGGTGTGACTAAAGGTGTGACTTGCCCTCTGGGGAGGATACCAAGTTGGCACCAGCTTTTCTTTTCTTTTCTTTTTTCTTTTCTTTTCTCTTTTCTTTTTCTTTCTTTTCTCCTTCCTTCCTTCCTTCCTTCCTTCCTTCCTTCCTTCCTTCCTTCCTTCCTTCC
This sequence comes from Theropithecus gelada, assembly GCF_003255815.1. Classification (NCBI taxonomy): domain Eukaryota; kingdom Metazoa; phylum Chordata; class Mammalia; order Primates; family Cercopithecidae; genus Theropithecus; species Theropithecus gelada. The sequence continues at coordinate 94,475,536 of NC_037679.1, read as the reverse complement.
TTCCTTCCTTCCTCTCTCTCTTTCTTTCTTTCTTTCTCTTTCTTTCTTTCTTTTCTTTTTCTTTCTTTCTTTCTTCTTTCTTTCTCTTTCCCTCCCTCCCTCCTTTCCTTCCTTCCTTTTCTTTCTCTCTTTCCCCTCCCTCCCTCCCTCCCTCCCGTCCTCCCTCCCTTCCTTCCTTCCTTCCTTCCTTCCTTCCTTCCTTCCTTCCTTCCTTCCTTCCTTCCTTCCTTCCTTCCCTCCTTCCTTCCTTCCTTCCTTTCTTGTGTTCGTTTTTGAGGCAGAGTCACACTTTGTTGCCCAGGCTAGAGTGCAGTGGCATGATCTCAGCTCACTGTAACCTCCACTTCCCAGATTCAGGAGATTCTTCTGCCTCCTAAGTAGCTGGGGTTACAGGTGCCCACCATCACACCCAGCTAATTTTTGTATTTTTAGTAGAGATGGGGTTTCATCATGTTGGCCAGGCTGGACTTGAACTCCTGACCTGAGGTGATCCGCCCGCCTCAGCCTTCCAAAGTGTTGGGATTACAGGCGTGAGCTACTGCACTCAGCCCCATCTTCTCTTTGTTAAAACATTTTACCCAGTGCCAAATTTTCTTCCTTGGTTTCACCATAGTAATCTGCTCTAGAAGAAAATTACCACAAGTGGACTGTCAAGGTGTTCTGAGATAATCATTCCTACTTTCTTTTTTTTTTTTGGAGACAGGTTCTTACTTTGTCACCCAGGCTGGGGTGCAGTGGCATGATCTCTGTTCACTGTAGCTTCGAACTCCCAGGGTCAAGCTATCTTCTTGCCTCAGCCCCCCAAGTAGCTGGGACCACAGGTGTGCACCATCACGCTGGGCTAATTTTTCTATTTTTTGTAGAGATGGCCTCCCAAAGTGGTGGGATTACAGGCTGAGTCACCATGCCCAGCCCTCATTTCTACTTTCTGCATGTCTTTTCTTTTCTTTGCTTTCATTGTTCAGCTTCATGCCATGATCTTATTCTGACCATGATGAAATTAGTAGAATAGATCTTCAATTATGTTCTCTGCACCGAGTGACTAATGTAGACACAAGAGTTTTTACATTATTTGAATTTTTGTTATCAAAAAATGTAAATGTTAATTAATATAGACACACTAGCTTAATGAATTACCTTGTGCCCATCACCCAGCTTCAAGTCACTCCCCAATCAAGGTGAGTGTGTATCTATCTATCATGAGTGAGTGGGTGAACTACCACGTGCCCATCACCCAACTTCAACAAGTATCGACTCACTCCCCAATCAAGGTGAAATATCAGACATCATGTGATTTCATTGGTCAGTACATTTCCCTGATTTTTAAGTACATTTAAGTCAGTACACTTCCTATTTTTAAGTAAATTATACAGGGATTCACTATTGTGACTAGTAATATTTTTTACCTTTGTTTTTGCTATTGTTTTTGTTGCTTGCATGCATTGAGTCATTTGTCTTTTAGGGTTTTCCACAGTCTTGATTTACTGATTGCACCTCTGTATGTGGTTCAACATCTTCTTCTTTTTTCTATATATTCTGTGTATTGATAGCAAGGTAGATACTTGATAAAATTCCAGTTGGAATAATTTTATGAGGGGGAAAAAGCCCTACTATTTCATAATAAGAGTAGTGTAGTTCCATTTAGAGGCACTTACTATCTAGTGTCTCTTTTATGTAACGTCAGCAGCAACTGATGATCATTAATTAGCTCCCTTAATTCATGACACAAAACGTTGAAAGTTTAATTCAATCATTCCCTATTCATTTATTGGCTGAAGTACTTTCATAAGTAATGACTTCACCTCATCAATTATTAGGTTACTCTTTGTTACATTTTGTATAAGAAATAGTTTGCAGGAGAAGTACTTGATTCTTTTCTTTACCAATTTTCTAACTAATGAATAAACTCAGGAAGGGAGGGATTTTTTACCTTCATAAAATAAAAATAATTTCTGACTTACAGAAAAAATTGTGAGAAAGAGACAAAGAATGTGTAGATAGCTAGTTTTGACTCAGATTTCTTCAATGTAATCTTTCTTGGTTATATTTCAAAGAGAAGACTTCTGGGTCCTTGAAAAAGACATTACTGAGTTGTAAAACTGGCAAGAGATCGGAAAAGATTTACAACTCAAAGAGGCTGAGAAATAATTTATAACTGCATGTTTTCTAAAGTAAATACTGTAAGAAAAGGGAGGCCGGGGAACTATAGTTAGGAAGAAAGTTGTCTAAAATTGTAGTCAAGATCAGGAGAAGGTTAAGGCTGATCTTGGATAGTATGTGTGTATATGTGCATATTTGTTTATGTGTGTGTGTGTATATATATGCATACATGTATATGCACACATTCACATATAGAATTGATATTTTTGTACTATTTACTCAAGTGCTTTGCAGACATGATGTTGTCTTAATCCCTCAGTATGTAAGTATTTCCTCAGAAACATGCTTGCATCTGGAAGTTCTTCCTCTGGTGTTGGAAAGCAGGTTTTCATGACATCACAGTCTGAGTTGCTGTTTTGTTACAGGTCATTTGATTCCTCTTGCTGAACTGCAGAAACTTCTCCCATAATTGACTGGATTTCTTTGTTACTTGTTCTTACTGTGTTTTTGTTATTGTTTTTGTTTTTTTGAGACGGAGTCTCGCTCTGTCGCCCAGGCTGGAGTGCAGTGGCCGGATCTCAGCTCACTGCAAGCTCTGCCTCTCAGGTTCACGTCATTCTCCTGCCTCAGCCTCCCGAGTAGCTGGGACTACCGGCGCCCGCCACCTCGCCCGGCTAATTTTTTGTATTTTTTGGTAGAGACAGGGTTTCACCGTGTTAGCCAGGATGGTCTCCATCTCCTGACCTCGTGATCCACCCGTCTCGGCCTCCCAAAGTGCTGGGATTACAGGCTTGAGCCACCGCGCCCGGCCTGTTCTTACTGGTTTTTTTTTTTTCTTTTCTTTTCTTTTTTCCAGAGAAGGGTGACTGTCTTGCAACTTTTAGTCAAATGAGAGCAATATGAGAAAAATGCGATATATGTGCTGATTTTAATTTCTCATTCAACACTCCATTTTGATTTGTCTTCTGAAGTGTTGACCATGATATTTACACGTCAATGTCATGCTGATTTCATTTTACTAGTGTGGGATACATTTATAATTTTACTTTTCATAGTGACATGAACAAAATCATTGATAAATATTAACCAAACACATCCACCTCCAGGTTGGACATAAACAGGAAAATATCTTCAATCACTCCTCTCCCCCAAAATCCAAATCAGTTATCCACTGTACCATCTGGTTGACAGTGAATGGTTTATTCAAAAATAGATGAAAGATATGGGAGTGCAGATATCTCTTCAACATATTGATTTCTATTCATTTGGATATATATCCAGAAGAAAGATTGCTGGGATCATATAGTAATTCTACTTTTAGTTTTTTGAGGAGCTTTCATACTGTCTCCTACAAATGGTTATCCCACTTGACAACTGTGACCACACTGTGTAAAGTGTTGCCTTTTCTCCACAGCCTCGCTAATACTTATCTCTGTTTTTGTTGTTTTGATAACAGCCAGTCTATAGGTGTGAAGTGATATCTTACTGTGGTTTTAATTTGCATCTCCCTGATGATTAGTGACTCTGAGCATGTTTTCATATGCTGTCGTCCATTTGCATATCTTCTTTTGCAGCGTTATTTACAACAGTCAATATATGGAATCAATCTAAGTGTTCATTGATAGATGAATGAGTTTTTAAAACGTGGTACATATACACAGTGAAATACTATTCAGCCTTAAAAGAAACGTAAATTCTGCTACTTGTGACAATATGGATGAATCTGGGGGGCATTATGCTAAGTGAAATAAGCCAAGCACAGAAAAACAAATACTGCAAGATCTCATTTAAATGTGGAATCTAAAAAAGTAAAACTTCTAGAAGTAGGCTGGACACGGTGGCTCACGCCTGTAATCCCAGCACTTTGGGAGGCTGAGGCGAGCAGATCACAAGGTCAGGAGATTGAGACCACGGTGAAACCCTGTCTCTACTAAAAATACAAAAAATTAGCCGGGCACGGTGGCGGGTACCTGTAGTCCCAGCTACTCAGGAGGCTGAGGCAGGAGAATGACGTGAACCTGAGAGGCAGAGCTTGCAGTGAGCCGAGATTGCGCCACTGCACTCCAGCCTGGGCGACAGAGCCAGACTCCATCTCAAAAAAGAAAAAAAAAACTTCTAGAAGTAGGTTGTTACTAGAGACTGGGGGGAAGAGAATGGGGAGATGATGGTCATATGGTACAAAATTCCAGTTTAGGCAATGGGAATAAGCTTTTGAGATCTATTGCATAAAAAGTATATGAGGCGATGAATATGTTAATTAGCTTGATTTAATAATTCTACAATGTGTACATATATCAAAACATCACATCAAACCCCCAAAATATATAAAATAATTTTTCAGTTAAGAAAATAAAACAGAAGGCGGGTGCAGTGGCTTATTCCTGTAATCCCAGCACTTTGGGAGGCCAAGGCAGGCGGATCACCTGAGGTCAGGAATTCAAGACCAGCCTGGCCAACATGGCAAAACCCCATCTCTGCTGAAAATACAAAAATTAGCCGAGTGTGGTGGCAGGTACCTGCAATCCCAGCTACTCAGGAGACTGAGGCAGGAGAATTGCTTGAACCCAGGAGGTGGAGGTTGCAGTGAGCCGAGGTCACGCCACTGCACTCCAGCCTGGGCGACAGAGTGAGACTCCATCAAAAAAAAAAAAAAAGGAACCAAAATGAAAGATATGGAACAATGTGAAAAATCTGGATATTGTTATTTACCTTATCAGTGCTTAAAACTGTCTAATAACAATTTTACAGAATGAGACATCTAACTAGGATAAGAAGTGTGCAAATAAAGGTGTTATAATGTGAAAGAGTAATCTTATTAGGGATTCTCATTGGTAGTGGTTTTAGAAACCAGAGTAGAGAAGAACAACTATAGTTTGATTTCAAAATACAATGATTCCATGTTTATTTTTAATAAACATAACTAATCAATAAATTGCTGCATGTATGCGGGACTAAAATAAGGTGTCAGTACCTCATGCAAGAGCTTCAGATGGCTTCACTGCTACAGCTTGCCTGTTTATGTGGTTAGAAACTGTTGTTCAGTGGTTTCAGTGGTGAGCAGTTCATGAGCTTCTGAAATGGTCCAAGAATAGTGGCAAATAGGTCCCTTCTTGTTGGTCAAGCGCTCAGGCAATTTTTTAAAGGATTGCTAAAGTAGTTCTGAAGCCCCTTGCAATTTAGGGGGATTTAGAAAAAAAAAGTCTATGTCGTAGAACTCTATGTCCTATGATTTTGTTGTTGAAACTGGAACATAAAAGAAAAGAGAGAGAGAAGACAAGCAAATGCCTAAACAGAGCTCAGAGAACAGCTTCAGGACAGGGAACTGGAGATCAGTAATCAAATCAGTCCCTACCCACCAGGCTCAAGGCCTCACAAACTACGATTTGTGACCAATACACTCATTCACTCAATTTCAGTCAGTGTCTGGGGTATCAAGCTCTAGAAACCAGAAATAAAGCCAGAAACAAAGGAAAAAGTTCTCATTTCCAATAAACTCAGTTACTGTTAAAACTTTAAGGACCGGCACGGTGGCTCATGCCTGTAATCCCAGCACTTTGAGAGGCCAAGGCAGGTGGATCCCCTGAAGTCAGGAGTCCAAGACCAGCCTGGCCAAAATGGTGAAACCCCATCTCTACTAAAAATACAAAATTACCTGGCGTGGTGTTGGACGCCTGTAATCCCAGCTACTCAGGAGCCTGAGGCGGGAGAATCATTTCAACCCGGGAGGCGGTGGTTGCGGTGAGCCAAGATCATGCCACCACTGCACTCCAGCGTCGGGGGCAACATGAGCAAAACTCCGTCTCAAAAAAAAAAAAAAACAAACAAACTTCATTGAAGAAATCATGCTCTTGCTCTTACTGTAGAGTGGTAATGCAGCATTGATTTAATTTAAATATAATCTATATTGATGGTTAATATTTATTGGTGTTTACTATATACCAGGCTTTGTGTAAAGCAATTACATGCATTAGCTGAAATGATTATAGTCATAATGCAGCAAGATATATAACATTACTATATACGTTTTGCATATGAGGACACTGAGTCAAATAATGTGCTCAATTTCTGCTGGGTGCAGTGGCTCACACCTGTAATCCCAGCACTTTGGGAGGCCAAGGAGGGTGGATTACACGAGGACAGGAGTTCAAGACCAGCCTGACCAACATGGTGAAACCCTGCCTCTACAAAAAAATACAAAAATATGCAGGGCATGGTGACACCTGCTTGTAATCCCAGTTAGTGGGAGGCTGCGGCAGGAGAATCGCTTGAATCTGGTAAGTGGAGGTTGTGGTGAGCCAAGATTACACCACTACACTCCAGCCTGGGCGACAGAGCAAGACTCTATCTCAAAAAAATAAAAAATAAATAAATAAAATAAAACAAGAAAAGCCCAATTCCACCTAGCCAGCAATTGGAACAACTAATAGTCTAAGAAAAGTTTATATATATATATATATATATATATAGTCTTTCTGCAAGCTTATCTTTCTGAAATCGATATATATATACACACACATATATATATACAGTGTATATATATATACAGTAGTCAGTATATATATAAATACTGTGTATATATATACTTATATATAAATACATGAAAATCTGGTTTATTTTTAGCTCAATTTTCCGGTAATTTTTAACTCTCTGTTTGAATTTAGCTATTTAAATAAACCTGTACATACTAATGTATATTGATTATTTAATCATTACTTTCTGTAAATGTATTTGTCTTTCTGTGTACTGTCTACCTGTCCTCATTGAGCCAAAATGCAGATCATGATGTATGATTAAATTAAACATGCCAACTTCCACGACAGTCAAAGTACTTTTGGAAGTTTTGCCATGCTTTCAATGTGTACTTTATTTCCTATTATAGTTTCTCTCTTTCCATGTTTTCTTTCCCTTAAGAAACATTTATTTTATTTTATTTTGGAGGAAAAGTCTTACCCTGTCACCCAGGTTGAAGTGCAGTGGCATGATCACAGCTTACTGTAACCTCGGACTCCAGACTCAAGTGATCCTCCTGCCTCAGCCTCCCAATGTGCTGGGATTACAGATGTGAGCTACCACGCCTGGCCAATTTACTTTAAAAAGAAGCATTTGTTTGTTTGTTTGAAATGTTATGATATTTTAAAATATAGTGCATTTCATCTCATGATAGCATTTTCATTGAGAGGGCAAATTTTATAATTTCCCTAGAATTTATGTAAAGTTGAATTTATATTAAGTTGCCCTACTTAATTGTATATTGCTCCCTCCTTTCTTGGTTCTCTGTGTGTAGAAACCTCTGACTGGAAAGAGATAAGTGCAAATTTGTCACTACAGTCTGAATGTAGAAATTGTGGGGAATTTTTTCATCCCATATACACACATTTTATCTTTATTATATACTAGTAAACATAAAATTACATGGTATTAAAATTATAAATATATACTGCATTTTTAAAGGAACTCCATTGGACATACTAATAAACATCAGTGACAGTGCAATGTAATAAATGATATAGTTGAAGTGCATATAACAGGCTCTTATGCAGTTCAGAATTATCCTCTTGCTTCAACAGAGCGATTGCTTCACAAGATCGTGTAGGAAACATGATTTGTGACTTGGCTGAGAAAACTCTTCGACATATCTACAAAATTTGAATTTACACTACGGTGTATAGCCAATATATGTTAGCATACAATATTATTCTGTGGATAAAATTAAAATGCATATTCTATTTTATTCTGTAATGATATACCAAGAAACTATTGACCAAATGGAATATTGAACAACATGTCATTTATCAAATCATTCCTATAATGTGCAAATAATTTTTATTTTTTAGGATTGTTGATGTGAGATGTTTTCATTTGTTTTGGCTGTGTTTAGATATTTCACATCTGTTGGACTGAATTCAAATAAGGAACCACATTGAAATCTTCCTTCATAGTCCCATTAAATGGAGAATCAGCAGATATTTCTTAGTCTAAATGAGTAGGGAATTTCTTTTATCTCTTTCTCTCTCTCTTTCTCTCTTTCTCTCTCTTTCTTCCTTCCTTCCTTCCTTCCTTCCTTCCTTCCTTCCTTCCTTCCTTCCTTCCTTCCTTCCTTCCTTCCTTCCTTCCTTTTCTTTCTTTCCTTTGATAGAGTCTTGCTCTGTTTCCCAGTCTGGAGTGCCGTGGCACGATTTCGGCTCACTGCAACCTCCGCCTCCTGGGTTCAAGTGATTCTCCTGCCTTAGCCTCTCGAGTAGCTTGGATCACGGGCCTGCACCACCACGCCTGACCTATTTTTGTATTTTTAGTAGAAATGGGGTTTCACCATGTTGGCCAGACTGGTCTTGAACTCCTGACCTCAGGGGGGAATTTCTATTTATATCAATAATATTTTCCATGATGCTGCATTGTCCACATACTTCTACTGAGCTAACATCAATTACATTTGTAATTTGTTTAGCCTTTATCATACTGTCTGAGTTTTTATATTTCTAATATCATCTAAGTCCTGAGAACAATTTATTGGAATGTGATTTAATTAGTTGGTTAACATTTATAATTTATTTTTTCAAACATCTTATCCAAGTAGATGTATTAAATTTTTATATACTTACACTTTTTGTGTAAGTAGATGTGCTAAGTTCTGTATAACATTTTTAGAAAATTTAATACCTTTCAATCTTAGGCTTGATACAGTATTTTGTGCATGTTTTTAAGACTTATTCATTTTTATAATAGAGTTTGCTTCACTTTCATATTTTTTTTTCTTTAATTCAGTGAGTCTAAGATACATCGTGGTATAGTTTGGCTCTGTCCCCACGCAAATCTCATCTTGAACTGAAGTTCCCCTAGTCCCCACGTGTCATGGGAGGGACTGAGTGGGAAGGTAATTGAATCATGGGAACAGTTACACCCATGCAATTCTCATGATAGTGAGTGATTCTCATAACATCTGATGGTTTTATAAGGGGCTTTTCTCCCTCTACTTGGCATTTCTGTCCTGGCCACCCAGCGAAGAGGGACGTGTTTGCTTCCCCTTCTGCCATGATTGAGGCGTCTCCAGCCATGCAGAGCTCTGAGTCCATTAAACCTCTTTCCTTTATAAATTACCTAGTCTTGGGGATGTCCCTATAGCAGCGTGAGTATGGACTAATACGTATTGTTTTTTTACATTTTAATGTCTCTGAAATTAGCATGCCTCTCAAAATACATTAAGTCTTACAATCACTGTTGGCCAGGAGACAGTTGCAATGTGCATATGCCTGACCGTGATTGTCACTGGTGCTAATGTCACTACTTCAGTGAAGTTATGTACATTGTTGGTCCTGCAAGTTTTACTCATCACATCATTTAGACACCATCATAGGATGGAATGGAAATTCTCTGATCCTGTTTTTGTCCCCCACAATTTTTCTAATCCTGTTTTTAAAGAAAAGTCTATGAGACTTTTACAGATCAAGAAATCACTATCAAAAATCTCTGAATAATGAGCATCAGAAGCTATGAAGAAAATATTGGAGACACTAGAGAGGCACTCTTTTTAAAAAAATGGTACATGACTATGGTTCTTTATGGCACAGAAAACAATGTTGTGTTGAAAACAATTATGGTAATGATAAGTACGTTTTGTCTGCTTTATTGACACCAATAAACTTCTTAAGATTTTATTTTTATGTGTATTTTATTGTGTGAAATGAGTTGTATTTAGATGTATTTTCTTTCCCTCCCTCCCTCCCTTCCCTCCTTCCTTCTTTTTTTCTTTTCTTTCTTTTTTTTTGTTTTCAGAGTCTCACTCTGTTGCCCAGACTGGAGTGTAATGCTGTGATCTCGGCTCACTGCAACCTCTGCCACCTGGGTTCAAGTGATTCTCCTGCCTCAGCCTCCTAAGTAGCTGAGATTACAGGTGCCTGCCACCACACCCAGCTAATTTTTGTATTTTTAGTAGAGATGGGGTTTCACCATGTTGTCTAGGCTGGTCTTGAACTCCTGACCTCAGGTGATCCGCCCACCTCGGCCTCCCAATGTGTTGGGATTACAGGCATGAGCCACCGTGCCTGGCCATAAATATACTTTCTGCTTGATGATTGCACCCTTTGTTTTCTTTGAGCCATATGCTTAGATAGAACATGATTACCATTCTGTTACAATGGAGATTTTAACACGTTCACACTTAAAAATACCAATTTTGATTCCATTTGCATCTATAATTATTCAGGTATAAACTCACATACAATAAGCTATACATGACGGATAATGTGTACTCTAATATTCCACCCATAAACAAAGTAAATGTATTTCCAAGTATGGAGTCATTGGCATCAGCCAACCAGTTGGGGGAGAGTCTAAATTAGGCTTAAGAGGGCACAGGGGAGTTCCTAACATCCCTTATAATAAACAGCTGAGGCAGTCCTTGATTCTGCCACATTATGAGGATTTTATAAATAAGGTATTTCATGAAAGAAAAAGAAATCGTAAAACTGCACCAAAGGAGAAAGACTATTGAATTGCAAACAAAGAAGACACAAGAAACAATAACAACAGTTAACAATGTTTTCTCATTCAATCCCTAGAAAAACCTTGTGATGAGGATACTTTTATCCCCTTCATTTTACAGATGTGGAAAAAGTAGATTAGGGAATTCAACTGGACCAAAGTTATAAATATAATAAGTGACACAACTCAAACTAATATCTTGCCTTATCTGGTATCAAACTAGTGTCCTTAATCATAATATCAAAATGTTTCCAAGAAAATTAAAGATGTGGTTTGCAACCAGTGGAGAAACTCTTGGGGAAATCGTCAGTTTTTTAAAAAAGAATTTATTGAGAAGCAACCTTGAAAAGACTTGACAAAAAAGTAAGACATTATTTCATACTTAATTTTCTACAAAGAACAAAATAATGAATCTCACATTTATCACACATATGCAGTAAGAAGGTGTCCTGGAGGCTGTAGCAGTCAGCGCCTTTCACACAGGAAGGGACTCTTACTCTGAACTCTGCAAAGCAGAAGGGTGGTCGTGCCTCACGGTGGCTCGTAATGCATTTCTTGACCCAATGACTTCCTTTGTGGTTTCATTGGCGTTCACAGGAGCTGCCATCACTCTGGCTTTATGGTTTTCAGTTCTAACAAAGTGAGGAGTATAGTAGTCCTTTTGTTTTCTCGAAGACCAACTGGTAGGATCACTTATTGTACATATCTTGTCTGTCATGCTCAGATTTCCTAGGAATTCAACTTCTGTCCTGATCTCTGTCTTTATTTCTATCCTGGTGCATTAGGCTGTCAACCTAGAAGGAAACATTCACATCTCCTCAACCACTCTCTCTCTTGACATTTCCTAAGGTGGTGACAGCTTTTTTCTTTTTCTTTTTTTTAAGGGGGCTGTTATGAGTTGTGCTGGAAACCAAGAAAGGATGAGCAAAGAAAAAAGTTCCCCTGAGTCATTTGGCCCCAAACATTTTAGCATACCCAAAGGCTCCAGAGCCCTTTCAGTAACATATATTATTCCTATTAAAGATCCTACCCCTTGGTTTGGGTTCTGTAGCTAGACAAAGAGAAGGTTAAGAACATCTGCTTCTCTGTTACATTGTTCCAAACTTTTCCTTTCTTTTCTTTTCTTTTCTTTTTTTTTGAAACGGGGGTCTCACTGTGTTGCCCAGGTTGGAGTGCAATGGCAAACTCTCCTGCTCACTGCAACCTCCACCTCCAGGGTTCAACTGATTCTCCTGCCTCAGCCTCCAGAGTAGCTGGGACTAGGCTCCTGCCACCATGCCCGGCTCATTTTTGTATTTGTCCCAAAGTTTTCTACTTGACCTAGATAAAACATGGGTATTAATATCAGTTACCTTTTAAACACATTTTAAAATTTACATTTGCCACACCCCTTTGATTATTAACTTCCATTATATGTTGAAGCAAGTCAGTACAAAGTGGTTTCAAAGTCACATAATACTTTAAAAATGGATAGCATATTAAGGTAATATGCTTCTTGGGTGTGTGAAGCTAGAGAAGATCCAGACCAGGAGTCTCAGGTATTTAAGAGCATGTTTTCTGGCTAAGGAAAGGATGACTGAAAGCAGTCACAAGTGCCATGTTTCATCCATTTACCATCATTATCAACGACTTATTTAATGTAGTAATAATTTTATAATTGGGATTTCTAAAGTCTCATAAACTGGAGCTAACATATATTGCCTTGCTAGCATTAACTACAGATGTTAATATGTTAACCTTTCATTCTGGAGTTTGGGACAGTGAGTGATTATTTGTTATTATACTATTTTTTTTTTTTTTTTTTGAGATGGAGTCTCACTCTGTTGCCCAGGCTGGAGTGCAGTGGTATGATCTCACTACAACCACTGCCTCTCGGGTTCAAGCAATTCTCCTGCCTCGGCCTCCCAAGTAGCTGGTATTACAGGCAGGCACCACCAAGCCTGGCTAATTTTTGTATTTTTAGTAGAGACGGGGTTTTGTATTTTTAGTAGAGACGGGGTTTCACCATGTTGGCCAGGCTGGTCTCAAACTCCTGACCTCAGGTGATCCTCCAGTCTTGGCTTCCCAAAGTGCTGGGATTACAGGCATGAGCCACCGTGCCCAGCCCTTTCATACTATTTCTTTGGCAAACACAACAAGGAATGGTCTGGTCCAGTGGTCCCCAACCTCTTTGGCCCCAGCGACTGGTTTCATGAAAGATAATTTTTCCATGGATGGGAGCAAGACGGGGATGGTTTGGGATGATTCAAGAGCATTACATTTACTGTGCACTTTATTTCTATTATTATTACATTGTAATATATAATGAAATAATTCCACAACTCACCATAATGTTGAATCAGTGGCATCCCTGAGCTTATTTTCGTGCAAGTAGATGGTCCCATCTGGGGGTGATGGGAGACAGTGACAGGTCATCAGGAATTGGATTCTCATAAGAAGCACATAACCTAGATCCCTCGCATGCGCAGTTCACAACAAGGTTCATGCTCCTGTGAGAATCTAATGCCTCTGCTGACCTGACAGGAAGCAGAGCTCTGGTGCTAATGCCAGCAGTGGGGAGTGGTTGTAAATACAGGTGAAGCTTTGCTCACTCGTTCCTCGTTCACCTCCTGCTGTGCTCCCGGTTCCTAACAGGCCACCGTACCGGTCTGTGGCCTGGGGCTTGGGGACCTCTGGTCTGGTCAATTACACATTTCTCCTGAATTCTGGTGAGACAACATACCAGTTCCTCAGAGGAAACAAAGATCTTCTTAAAAATCACATCAAATTAAATTACTGCTTTTTGCTTATTGAAGTGGATAATCTTACTCTTGTTTTGTTACTGAAAAGACACCAGGCCAGGTATGGTGGCTCATACCTGTAATCCCAGCACTTTGGGAGGCTGATGTGGGTGAATCCCTTGAACTCAGGATTTTGAGACCAGTTTCAGCAACATATCTATGTTCTATAAATATATGTTCTATAAATAATACAAAAATTAGCTGTGTGTGGTGATGTGCAGCTCTATTATGTATGTTCTATAAATAATACAAAAATTAGCTGGGCGTGGTGATGTGCACCTGTAGTCCCAGCTGCTTGGGAAGCTGAGATGGAAGAATCACTCAAGCCTGGGAGGTTGAGGCTGCAGTGAGCTGTGATTGCATTACTGTACTCCAGTATGTGCAACAAAATGAGATCTTGTCTCCAAAAAACAAACAAACCAACAAACACCACCACATTCTCAAGTTAAAGAAGTTAGTTCTTCTCTCATGTTACTTAAGATTTGAATTCATGATTGTATAGAATCATTAGTTGTCTGAAACAAGCAAGGGCACTAAACGAACAATCATTACAGGGAAGACAGTGGATTCCATGAGAGGATGTGTCTTGAGAATGTAAGAACATGAAGACTCTTCATCTTTGAGAAAGAGGAATAACTTTCAGAGGAAAGTGATTTAAGTGAACCAAGACATGACACTGAAGAAGAATGGTGGGGTGATAGGGAGTAAAACTATCGCAGCTGTCTGTACACAAGAGGGAATGAACCAGGGTTGGGAGTGCAGTGGTGTGAGGTGTGACTTGGGCCTAGAATGCTTGATTGAACATAGCGTTACTGGCTTTGCTGTCCTGAGTGAGTCAGTGGGCAGTTGTTAAAAAAAAAAAAAAAAAAAGATGAATAATTTAACTTTTAATAAGCAAAGTTTGACAACCCCCAGCATAAAACATTTCTTATCTAATGCTTTAAATACTTTTTATCACTAGTTTTGAAGACCTTAATTATAATGTACATTTGAGTAGATTTTCTCGTTTCTTTTGCTTGGGGTTCATGGGCTTTCTAGATCTATATGCTTATAGTTCTAGAAATTTGGAAACATTTCAATTTCACTATTTAAATCTCAGTTTTCAACTATAATTTCTTTGAATACTTTTTGCCCCCTCCTATGTATCCAGAGACTGCTTTTATGCATACGTTGGGCCTCTTGCAGCAGTCCCACAGGTCACTGATACTCAATTCATAAACTTTTAAAATGCTCTTTAATGTGTTTCATTTTGTTTAGTTTTCATTGTTATGTCTTCAGATTCAGGCATCTTTTCTTCCACAGTGTCTTCTTTTTTTAACTTTTATTTGAGGTTTGGGGCTACCTGTGAAGGTTTGTTACGTAGGTAAACATGTGTCACAGGGGTTTGCTGTACAGATTATTTCATCACTCAGGCATTAAGCCTAGTGCCCAACAGATATCTTTTCTGCTCCTCTCCCTTCTCTCACCCTATCCCCTTGAGTAGATCATAGTGTCTGTGGTTTCCTTTTTTGTGTTCCTAAGTTCTTATCATTTAGCTCCCACTTATAAATGAGAACATGTGGTATTTAGTTTTCTGTTTCTTCATTAATTTGCTAAGGATAGTAGCCCCCAACTCCATCCATGTTCCTGTAAAAGGCATGATTTCATTCTTTTTTTATGGCTGCATAGTATTCCATGGTGTATACGTACCACATTTTCTTTATTCAGTCTATCATTGATGGGTATTTAGGTTGAATTCATGCCTTTGCTATTGTAAATAGTGCTGCAGTGAACATTCACATGCATGTGTCTTTGTGGTAGAATGATTTATATTCTTCTGGGTATATACCCAGTAATGGGATTGTTGAATCGAATGGTAGTTCTGTCTAAAACTAAAAAAACACGGGAAAACAACCTAGGCAATACCATCTTGGACACAGACAGGAATGGACAAAGATTTCATGACAAAGACATCAAAAGCAATCGCAACAAAAGCAAAAATTGACAAGTGGGATCTAATGAAACTTAAGAGCTTCTGCATAGCAAAAGAAACTATCCACAGAGGGCAGGGTGTGGTGGCTCAGGCCTGTAATCCTAGCTCTTTGGGAGGCCGAGTCGGGCGAATCATGAGGTCAGGAGCTCGAGACCATCGTGGCTAATATGGTGAAACCCTGTCTCTACTAAAAATACAAAAAAAAAAAAAAAAAAAAAACACTAAAAAAAAAAAAAATTAGCCGGGCACAGTGGCGGGCGCCTGTGGTCCCAGCTACTCAGGAGGCTGAGGCAGGAGAATGGCGTGAACCCGGGAGGCGGAGCTTGCAGTGAGCCGAGATCGCGCCACTGCACTCCAGCCTGGGTGACAGAGACCCTGTCTCAAAAAAAAAAAGAAAAGGGGGGTTTCACCATGTTGACCAGGCTGGTCTCAAACTCCTGACCTCAGGTGATCCGTCCTCCTTAGTCTCTCAAAGTGTTGGGATTACAGGAGTGAGCCACCACGCCCAGTCTTTTGCCTACTTTTTAATGGGATTGTTTGTTTTTCTCTGGTAAACTTGTTTAAGTTCCTTCGAGACGCTGGATATTAGTCCTTTGTCAGGTGCATAGTTTGCAAATATTTTCTCCCAGTCTGTACGTTGTCTGTTTACTCTGTTGATAGTTTCTTTTCTTTTCTTTCTTTTTTTTTTTGAGAATCAAATTTGGCAAATTTCTTTATTTTTTAAATACTGTTTCTTTTCGTATTCTATGACACTTATAATGGGTATATTGGTCTGTTAAATAATGTCCCTTAAATCGGTTAGTCTTTGTTCAGTTTTCTCTATTCTTTTAAAAAATTTCTTGTCTTCTGGCTTAATAATTTCAAATGGTTTACTTTCCAGGTAGCTGATTCTCTTTTTTTTTTTTTTGTCTTTTTTTTTTTTTTTTTTTTTTTTTGGAAAAAAGGGT